>NC_143040.1:957500-975000 GCF_057628025.1 Oncorhynchus mykiss
CAACAAACCAATACATCAACCAACCAATACATCATCCAACCAATACATCAACCAATACATCAACCAACCAATACATCAACCAACCAATACATCAACCAACCAATACATCATCCAACCAATACATCAACCAACCAATACATCAACCAATACATCAACCAACCAATACATCAACCAACCAATACATCATCCAACCAATACATCAACCAACCAATACATCAACCAACCAATACATCAACCAATACATCAACCAACCAATACACCAACCAATACACCAACCAATACATCAACCAATACATCAACCAACCAATACATCAACCAACCAATACACCAACCAATACATCAACCAATACATCAACCAATACACCAACCAATACATCAACCAATACATCAATACACCAATACATCAACCAACCAATACATCAATACACCAATACATCAACCAATACATCAACCAACCAATACATCAATACACCAATACATCAACCAATACATCAACCAACCAATACATCAATACACCAATACATCAACCAATACATCAACCAACCAATACATCAATACACCAATACATCAACCAATACATCAATACACCAATACATCAACCAACCAATACACCAACCAATACATCAACCAACCAATACATCAACCAATACATCAACCAATACATCAACCAATACACCAACCAATACACCAACCAATACATCAATACACCAATACATCAACCAATACACCAACCAACCAATACATCAATACACCAATACATCAACCAACCAATACATCAACCAACCAATACACCAACCAACCAATACATCAACCAACCAATACATCAACCAACCAATACATCAACCAACCAATACATCAACCAATACATCAATACACCAACCAATACATCAATACACCAACCAACCAATACATCAACCAATACATCAACCAACCAATACATCAACCAACCAATACATCAACCAATACATCAATACACCAACCAATACATCAATACACCAACCAACCAATACATCAACCAATACATCAACCAACCAATACACCAACCAATACATCAATACACCAACCAACCAATACATCAACCAACAAATACACCAACCAATACATCAACCAATACATCAACCAACCAATACACCAATACATCAACCAATACACCAATACATCAACCAATACATCAATACATCAACCAATACATCAACCAATACACCAATACATCAACCAACCAATACACCAATACATCAACCAATACACCAATACATCAACCAATACATGAATACATCAACCAATACATCAACCAATACATCAATACATCAACCAATACATCAATACACCAATACATCAATACATCAACCAATACATCAATACACCAATACATCAACCAACCAATACATCAACCAACCAATACACCAATACATAAACCAACCAATACACCAATACATCAACCAATACACCAATACATGAATACATCAACCAATACATGAATACATCAACCAATACATGAATACATCAACCAATACATGAATACATCAACCAATACATCAACCAATACATCAATACATCAACCAATACATCAATACACCAATACATCAACCAACCAATACATCAACCAACCAATACATCAACCAATACATCAATACACCAATACATCAACCAACCAATACATCAACCAATACATCAATACATCAACCAATACACCAATACATAAACCAACCAATACACCAATACATCAACCAATACACCAATACATAAACCAACCAATACACCAACCAACCAATACATCAACCAACCAATACATCAACCAACCAATACATCAATACATCAACCAACCAATACACCAACCAACCAATACATCAACCAACCAATACATCAACCAACCAATACATCATCCAACCAATACATCAACTAATACATCAACCAACCAATACATCAACCAACCAATACATCAACCAACCAATACATCATCCAACCAATACATCAACCAACCAATACATCAACCAATACATCAACCAACCAATACATCAACCAACCAATACATCATCCAACCAATACATCAACCAACCAATACATCAACCAACCAATACATCAACCAATACATCAACCAACCAATACACCAACCAATACACCAACCAATACATCAACCAATACATCAACCAACCAATACATCAACCAACCAATACACCAACCAATACATCAACCAATACATCAACCAATACACCAACCAATACATCAACCAATACATCAATACACCAATACATCAACCAACCAATACATCAATACACCAATACATCAACCAATACATCAACCAACCAATACATCAATACACCAATACATCAACCAATACATCAACCAACCAATACATCAATACACCAATACATCAACCAATACATCAATACACCAATACATCAACCAACCAATACACCAACCAATACATCAACCAACCAATACATCAACCAATACATCAACCAATACATCAACCAATACACCAACCAATACACCAACCAATACATCAATACACCAATACATCAACCAATACACCAACCAACCAATACATCAATACACCAATACATCAACCAACCAATACATCAACCAACCAATACACCAACCAACCAATACATCAACCAACCAATACATCAACCAACCAATACATCAACCAACCAATACATCAATACACCAACCAATACATCAACCAATACATCAATACACCAATACATCAACCAACCAATACATCAACCAACCAATACATCAACCAATACATCAATACACCAACCAATACATCAATACACCAACCAACCAATACATCAACCAATACATCAACCAACCAATACATCAACCAACCAATACATCAACCAATACATCAATACACCAACCAATACATCAATACACCAACCAACCAATACATCAACCAATACATCAACCAACCAATACACCAACCAATACATCAATACACCAACCAACCAATACATCAACCAACAAATACACCAACCAATACATCAACCAATACATCAATACACCAACCAATACATCAATACACCAACCAACCAATACATCAACCAATACATCAACCAACCAATACACCAACCAATACATCAATACACCAACCAACCAATACATCAACCAACAAATACACCAACCAATACATCAACCAATACATCAACCAACCAATACATCAATACACCAATCAATCCATAATCACAGCATCAGGTATCATCAACTGGCCCCCAGGAGTGCAGTTCTATCCTAGTAGAGGATGCTGGGTAGTGTTATAGCAGTAGAGGATGCTGGGTAGTGGGATAGCAGTAGAGTATGCTGGGTATTGTAGTGGTATAGCAGTAGGGGATGCTGGGTAGCTGAGTGGTATAGCAGTAGGGGATGCTGGGTAGTTGAGTGGTATAGCAGTAGGGGATGCTGGCTAGTGTAGTGGTATAGCAGTAGAGGATGCTGGCTAGTGTAGTTGGTATAGCAGTAGAGGATGCTGGGTAGTGTAGTTGGTATAGCAGTAGAGGATGTTGGGAGGTGGAGTGGTATTGCAGTAGAGGATGCTGGGTGGTGGGATAGCAGTAGAGGATGCTGGGTAGTGGGATAGCAGTAGAGGATGCTGGGTAGTTGAGTGGTATAGCAGTAGAGGATGCTGGGTAGTTGAGTGGTATAGCGGTAGAGGATGCTGGGTGGTTGAGTGGTACAGCAGTAGAGGATGCTGGGTAGTGTAGTTGGTATAGCAGTAGAGGATGTTGGGAGGTGGAGTGGTATTGCAGTAGAGGATGCTGGGTGGTGGGATAGCAGTAGATGATGCTGGGTAGTGGGATAGCAGTAGAGGATGCTGGGTAGTGGGATAGCAGTAGAGGATGCTGGGTGGTGGGATAGCAGTAGAGGATGCTGGGTAGTGGGATAGCAGTAGAGTATGCTGGGTATTGTAGTGGTATAGCAGTAGGGGATGCTGGGTAGTTGAGTGGTATAGCAGTAGGGGATGCTGGGTAGTTGAGTGGTATAGCAGTAGGGGATGCTGGGTAGTTGAGTGGTATAGCGGTAGAGGATGCTGGGTGGTTGAGTGGTATAGCAGTAGAGGATGCTGGGTAGTGTAGTTGGTATAGCAGTAGAGGATGTTGGGAGGTGGAGTGGTATTGCAGTAGAGGATGCTGGGTGGTGGGATAGCAGTAGAGGATGCTGGGTAGTGGGATAGCAGTAGAGGATGCTGGGTAGTTGAGTGGTATAGCAGTAGAGGATGCTGGGTAGTTGAGTGGTATAGCGGTAGAGGATGCTGGGTGGTTGAGTGGTATAGCAGTAGAGGATGCTGGGTAGTGTAGTTGGTATAGCAGTAGAGGATGTTGGGAGGTGGAGTGGTATTGCAGTAGAGGATGCTGGGTGGTGGGATAGCAGTAGAGGATGCTGGGTAGTGGGATAGCAGTAGAGGATGCTGGGTAGTGGGATAGCAGTAGAGGATGCTGGGTGGTGGGATAGCAGTAGAGGATGCTGGGTAGTGTAGTGGTATAGCAGTAGAGGATGCTGGGTAGTGTAGTGGTATAGCAGTAGAGGATATTGGGTAGTGTAGTGGTATAGCAGTAGAGGATGCTGGCTAGTGTAGTGGTATAGCAGTAGAGGATGCTGGCTAGTGTAGTGGTATAGCAGTAGAGGATGCTGGCTAGTGTAGTGGTAGAGCATTAGAGGGTGCTGGCTAGTGTAGTGGTATAGCAGTAGAGGATGCTGGGTATTGTAGGGGTATAGCAGTAGAGGATGCTGGCTAGTGTAGTGGTAGAGCAGTAGAGGATGCTGGCTAGTGTAGTGGTATAGCAGTAGAGGATGCTGGGTATGTAGTGGTAGAGCAGTAGAGGATGCTGGGTAGTGTAGTGGTATAGCATTAGAGGATGCTGGGTAGTGTAGTGGTATAGCAGTAGAGGATATTGGGTAGTGTAGTGGTATAGCATTAGAGGATGCTGGCTAGTGTAGTGGTATAGCAGTAGAGGATGCTGGGTATGTAGTGGTAGAGCAGTAGAGAATGCTGGGTAGTGTAGTTCTACCTTAACCAGGATGTATGAGTGGAGGATCATGAGGTTGGTGTTCATCTCAGCAGGGATTCTGATCTTCTGTGTCTGCAGCTCAGTGTACATACTGAACAGCACGTCATGGGCGCTACGGTAGTTCCCTGGAACACACATGCACACAAACACGTCCTTTAAGATATGTACATGACTGTGTGTATATTTATGACTGTGTGTATATTTATGACTGTGTGTATGTACAGTACCAGTCAAAAGTGTGGACACACCTACTCATTCCAGGGTTCTAGAACACCTACTCATTCCAGGGTTCTAGAACACCTACTCATTCCAGGGTTCTAGAACACCTACTCATTCCAGGGTTCTAGAACACCTACTCATTCCAGGGTTCTAGAACACCTACTCATTCCAGGGTTCTAGAACACCTGCTCATTCAAGGGTTTTTTTTTATTTATTTTTACTATTTTCCACATTGTAGAATAATAGTGAAGACATCAACACTATGAAATAACACATATAGAATATGGAATCATGTAGTAACCAAAAAAGTGTTAAACAAATAAAACAATATTTTACATTTGAGATACTTTAAAGTAGCCACCCTTTAGTTAGTACCTAACCCACCCTTTAGTTAGTACCTAACCCACCCTTTAGTTAGTACCTAACCCACCCTTTAGTTAGTACCTAACCCACCCTTTAGTTAGTACCTAACCCACCCTTTAGTTAGTACCTAACCCACCCTTTAGTTAGTACCTAACCCACCCTTTGCCTTCATGACAACTTTGCATACCTCTCTTATATATATATATATATGTGAGTGTGTACCTGCAGACTGCTCCTCTATATATATATATATGTGATTGTGTACCTGCAGACTGCTCCTCTCTCTCTCTCTCTATATATATATATATGTGAGTGTGTACCTGCAGACTGCTCCTCTATATATATATATATGTGAGTGTGTACCTGCAGACTGCTCCTCTCTCTATATAAATATATGTGAGTGTGTACCTGCAGACTGCTCCTCTATATATATATATATGTGATTGTGTACCTGCAGACTGTTCCTCTCTCTCTATATATATATGTGTGAGTGTGTACCTGCAGACTGTTCCTCTCTCTCTATATATATGTGAGTGTGTACCTGCAGACTGCTCCTCTCTATATATATATATGTGAGTGTGTACCTGCAGACTGCTCCTCTCTATATATATATATGTGAGTGTGTACCTGCAGACTGTTCCTCTCTCTCTATATATATGTGAGTGTGTACCTGCAGACTGCTCCTCTCTATATATATATATGTGATTGTGTACCTGCAGACTGCTCCTCTCTATATATATATATGTGATTGTGTACCTGCAGACTGCTCCTCTCTATATATATATATGTGAGTGTGTACCTGCAGACTGCTCCTCTCTATATATATATATGTGATTGTGTACCTGCAGACTGCTCCTCTCTATATATATATATGTGAGTGTGTACCTGCAGACTGCTCCTCTCTATATATATATATGTGAGTGTGTACCTGCAGACTGCTCCTCTCTCTCTCTCTATATATATATATATATATATATATATATATATATATATATATATATATATATATATATATATATATATATATATGTGAGTGTGTACCTGCAGACTGTTCCTCTCTCTCTATATATATGTGAGTGTGTACCTGCAGACTGCTCCTCTATATATATATATATATGAGTGTGTACCTGCAGACTGCTCCTCTCTAGCGATGATGATGGCAGTACACGCTGCCTCTCTGTACTGCAGCAGGCCCATGTAGAGACGGAACAGGTACTTGGCATCCTGGGAGGAAAGGGGGAAGACAACACCACTACTCAGTGATTGGCTGCCATCTGACAGGGAGCCTATCAGACGGCACGTCAGAGAGAGCAAACGCACGGATTGGGTGGCAGGTGGAGGGGTGGGGACAGAGAGCCCACACAATGCTTATAGTGTAAAATACAAATCTCTCTCACAGACAGACAGACAGACAGACAGACAGACAGACAGACAGACAGACAGACAGACAGACAGACAGACAGATATTGATAAGTTAGTATAATATTGATTACCTTGGGCATGCCGTCACTTTCCCCCATCAGGTAATCAATCAGCTGATTGGTCAAAGACTCATCCTTGGCTTGGCCCACCTGGAAAACACACACACACACACACACACAGTCTTGTATAACTAACCTTGTGGGGACACACTTACCCTAAACACACAGTCTTGTATAACTAACCTTGTGGGGACACACTTACCCTAAACACACAGTCTTGTATAACTAACCTTGTGGGGACACACTTACCCTAAACACGCAGTCTTGTATAACTAACCTTGTGGGGACACACTTAACCTAAACACACAGTCTTGTATAACTAACCTTGTGGGGACACACTTACCCTAAACACACAGTCTTGTATAACTAACCTTGTGGGGACACACTTACCCTAAACACACAGTCTTGTATAACTAACCTTGTGGGGACACACTTACCCTAAACACACAGTCTTGTATAACTAACCTTGTGGGGACACACTTACCCTAAACACACAGTCTTGTATAACTAACCTTGTGGGGACACACTTACCCTAAACACACAGTCTTGTATAACTAACCTTGTGGGGACACACTTACCCTAAACACACAGTCTTGTATAACTAACCTTGTGGGGACACACTTACCCTAAACACACAGTCTTGTATAACTAACCTAGTGGGGACACACTTACCCTAAACACACAGTCTTGTATAACTAACCTTGTGGGGACACACTTACCCTAAACACACAGTCTTGTATAACTAACCTTGTGGGGACACACTTACCCTAAACACACAGTCTTGTATAACTAACCTTGTGGGGACACACTTACCCTAAACACACAGTCTTGTATAACTAACCTTGCTTGTGGGGACACACTTACCCTAAACACACTGTCTTGTATAACTAACCTTGTGGGGACACACTTACCCTAAACACACAGTCTTGTATAACTAACCTTGTGGGGACACACTTACCCTAAACACAGTCTTGTATAACTAACCTTGTGGGGACACACTTACCCTAAACACACAGTCTTGTATAACTAACCTTGTGGGGACACACTTACCCTAAACACACAGTCTTGTATAACTAACCTTGTGGGGACACACTTACCCTAAACACACAGTCTTGTATAACTAACCTTGTGGGGACACACTTACCCTAAACACACAGTCTTGTATAACTAACCTTGTGGGGACACACAGACACACACACACAGTCTTGTATAACTAACCTTGTGGGGACACACAGACACACACACACAGTCTTGTATAACTAACCTTGTGGGGACACACTTACCCTAAACACACAGTCTTGTATAACTAACCTTGTGGGGACACACTTACCCTAAACACACAGTCTTGTATAACTAACCTTGTGGGGACACAATTCCGTCCTATTCAAAATATTATTTTCCCTAACCCATACTCTTAACCCTAGTTCCTAACCCATACTCTTAACCCTAGTTCCTAACCCATACTCTTAACCCTAAACCCTAGTTCCTAACCCATACTCTCAACCCTAGTTCCTAACCCATACTCGTAACCCTAGTTCCTAACCCATACTCTTAACCCTAGTTCCTAACCCATACTCTCAACCCTAACCCATACTCTCAACCCTAGTTCCTAACCCATACTCGTAACCCTAGTTCCTAACCCATACTCTCAACCCTAACCCATACTCTCAACCCTAGTTCCTAACCCATACTCTTAACCCTAGTTCCTAACCCATCCTAACGCATACTCTTAACCCTAGTTCCTAACCCATACTCTCAACCCTAGTTCCTAACCCATACTCGTAACCCTAGTTCCTAACCCATACTCTCAACCCTAACCCATACTCTCAACCCTAACCCATACTCTCAACCCTAACCCATACTCTTAACCCTAGTACCTAACCCATACTCTTAACCCTAGTTCCTAACCCATACTCGTAACCCTAGTTCCTAACCCATACTCGTAACCCTAGTTCCTAACCCATACTCTCAACCCTAACCCATACTCTTAACCCTAGTTCCTAACCCATACTCTCAACCCTAGTTCCTAACCCATACTCGTAACCCTAGTTCCTAACCCATACTCTCAACCCTAACCCATACTCTTAACCCTAGTTCCTAACCCATACTCTCAACCCTAGTTCCTAACCCATTCTCGTAACCCTAGTTCCTAACCCATACTCTCAACCCTAACCCATACTCGTAACCCTAGTTCCTAACCCATACTCTCAACCCTAGTTCCTAACCCATACTCTTAACCCTAGTTCCTAACCCTAGTTCCTAACCCTAAACCCTAGTTCCTAACCCTAACCCTAGTTCCTAACCCATACTCTTAACCCTAGTTCCTAACCCATACTCTTAACCCTAGTTCCTAACCCATACTCGTAACCCTAGTTCCTAACCCATACTCGTAACCCTAGTTCCTAACCCATACTCTCAACCCTAACCCATACTCTTAACCCTAGTTCCTAACCCATACTCTCAACCCTAGTTCCTAACCCATACTCGTAACCCTAGTTCCTAACCCATACTCTCAACCCTAACCCATACTCTTAACCCTAGTTCCTAACCCATACTCTCAACCCTAGTTCCTAACCCATTCTCGTAACCCTAGTTCCTAACCCATACTCTCAACCCTAACCCATACTCGTAACCCTAGTTCCTAACCCATACTCTCAACCCTAGTTCCTAACCCATACTCTTAACCCTAGTTCCTAACCCTAGTTCCTAACCCTAAACCCTAGTTCCTAACCCTAACCCTAGTTCCTAACCCATACTCTTAACCCTAGTTCCTAACCCATACTCTTAACCCTAGTTCCTAACCCATACTCTTAACCCTAAACCCTAGTTCCTAACCCATACTCTCAACCCTAGTTCCTAACCCATACTCGTAACCCTAGTTCCTAACCCATACTCTTAACCCTAGTTCCTAACCCATACTCTCAACCCTAACCCATACTCTCAACCCTAGTTCCTAACCCATACTCGTAACCCTAGTTCCTAACCCATACTCGTAACCCTAGTTCCTAACCCATACTCTCAACCCTAACCCATACTCTCAACCCTAACCCATACTCTTAACCCTAGTTCCTAACCCATACTCTTAACCCTAGTTCCTAACCCATACTCGTAACCCTAGTTCCTAACCCATACTCGTAACCCTAGTTCCTAACCCATACTCTCAACCCTAACCCATACTCTTAACCCTAGTTCCTAACCCATACTCTCAACCCTAGTTCCTAACCCATACTCGTAACCCTAGTTCCTAACCCATACTCTCAACCCTAACCCATACTCTTAACCCTAGTTCCTAACCCATACTCTCAACCCTAGTTCCTAACCCATTCTCGTAACCCTAGTTCCTAACCCATACTCTCAACCCTAACCCATACTCGTAACCCTAGTTCCTAACCCATACTCTCAACCCTAGTTCCTAACCCATACTCTTAACCCTAGTTCCTAACCCTAGTTCCTAACCCTAAACCCTAGTTCCTAACCCTAACCCTAGTTCCTAACCCATACTCTTAACCCTAGTTCCTAACCCATACTCTTAACCCTTAACCCTAGTTCCTAACCCTAACCCTAGTTCCTAACCTATACTCTTAACCCTAGTTCCTAACCCATACTCTTAACCCTAGTTCCTAACCCATACTCTTAACCCTAGTTCCTAACCCATAGTCTTAACCCTAGTTCCTAACCCATAGTCTTAACCCTAAAACTAACCTCAGCTCGTAGCTTAACCCTAACCCTAGTTCCTAACCCTAATTCTAACCTTAACCCTAACCCTAGTTCCTAACCCATACTCTTAACCCTAAACCTACAACTAACCTTAGCTCCTAACCCTAATTCTAACCTTAACCCTAACCCTAGTTCCTAACCCATACTCTTAACCCTAAACCTAAAAATAACCTTAGCTCCTAACCCTAATTCTAACCTTATCCCTAACCCTAGTTCCTAACCCATACTCTTAACCCTAGTTCCTAACCCATACTCTTAACCCTAAACCTAAAACTAACCTTAGCTCCTAACCATAATTCTAACCCTAACCCTAGTTCCTAACCCATACTCTTAACCCTAAACCTACAACTAACCTTAGCTCCTAACCCTAATTCTAACCTTAACCCCCCTAGAAACAGTTAAATACACACACACACACACACACACACACACACACACACACACTCCTGTCACTGTCTCTATAGCCATCTCGATGGCCAGGTTGTCATCAGTGTTGGGACATTTCAGGAAGTTCTTCAGGGCCTGAGAGAGAGAGAGAGAGAGAGAGAGAGAGAGAGAGAGAGAGAGAGAGAGAGGGGGGGGGGTGAGTGAGTGAATGGGCCAATTTATTAATGGGGGGTGGATGGATGAATGGATAGATAGATAGACAGAAGGGATGAATGGATAGATATATAGATAGATAGAGAGTACTTTGCTGTACTGATAGATAGATATAGATAGATAAATACTTTGCTGTACTGATAGATAGATAGATAGATAGATAGATAGATAGATAGATAGATAGATAGATAGATAGATAGATGAGTACTTTGCTGTACTGGCCACACTTGTGGAAGAACCTCCCAGCCTGCAGGTGTTTGTTCTCCCCCTGGAAGTAGAGAGCCGTACTCTGGTAGTCCTCCTGGGTGGCCTCAGAGCCTGCACACACACACACACACACATACACACACACACACATACACACACACACACACACACACACACACACATTCACTACTTTCCACTGATTATGATGCATCAACACTAACAGGGTACATCTGATAGACTCCCCCCCTCCTACACTCTCCCGCACAGACTCCCCCCTCCTCCCAGCCCCCCCCCCCCACCTCCCCACAGACACCCCCCCCCCTCTCAGCTTCCAGACACCCCCCTCCTCACCGTAGACACACAGACCCCCCCAACCCCCCAGCCCAGACCCCCTCCCTCCCTGTAGACACAGACAGAGAGACTGACTGATGATGTCAGCGTAGCTGTCCATCTGCCCGTGTTGCTGTGCCAGCTGGAAGGCCTCGTCGTTACAGTGGGACAACACCAGGAACTGGATGGCTGAGCCGTAGTCACTTAGACGCAGGAAGAACCTGAAACACACACACACACACAGACATGAACACACAGAATCACACACACACACACACACACACACACACACAGACACACACACACATACCACTTAGAATCATAATAAAAGTAGAGTCTGTCTCGCTGACTGACTGTCTCTCTGACTGACTGTCTCTCTGACTGACTGTCTCGCTGACTGACTGTCTGTCTCGCTGACTGACTGTCTGTCTCGCAGCCTGACTGTCTGTCTCGCAGCCTGACTGTCTGTCTCGCAGCCTGACTGTCTGTCTCGCAGCCTGACTGTCTGTCTCGCAGCCTGACTGTCTGTCCCGCTGACTGTCTGTTTCGCTGCCTGACTGTCTGTCTCGCAGCCTGACTGTCTGTCTCGCAGCCTGACTGTCTGTCTCGCAGCCTGACTGTCTGTCTCGCAGCCTGACTGTCTGTCTCGCAGCCTGACTGTCTGTCTCGCAGCCTGGCTGTCTGTCTGGCTGACTGTCTGTCTGGCTGCCTGATTGTCTGTCTCGCAGCCTGACTGTCTGTCTCGCAGCCTGACTGTCTGTCTCGCAGCCTGACTGTCTGTCTCGCTGCCTGACTTTCTCACTGCCTGACTTTCTCGCTGCCTGACTGTCTTGCTGCCTGACTGTCTCGCTGCCTGACTGTCTCGCTGCCTGACTGTCTGTCTCGCTGCCTGACTGTCTGTCTCGCTGCCTGACTGTCTGTCTCGCTGCCTGTCTCTCGCCCACTGACTGTCTCGCTGACTGACTGTCTCGCTGACTGTCTGTCTTGCTGCCTGACTGTCTGTCTCACTGCCTGACTGTCCCGCTGCCTGACTGTCTCTCCCTCTGACTGTGTGACAGTCCTTCTGACTGTCCCTCTGACTGTGTGTCTCGCTGCCTGACAGTTCCCACCTGGCAACCATCTTGGCCCCATCGATGCTCTGCGTCTCCCTGACAATGCGGACGGCGTCTTCAGGGTTGTTGAGGTGATCCAGCAACACCCGGATCACGTTGTCCCAGTCCCTGGCACTCTCATAGGCCTGGGCAGCCTCCTTAAACCTGTCACACACAATATTATCCCAGTCCCTCACACTGTCTCCTTAAACCACAATATTATCCCAGTCCCTCACACTGCCTCCTTAAACCATAATATTATCCCTCACACTGCCTCCTTAAACCATAATATTATCCCTCACACTGCCTCCTTAAACCATAATATTATCCCTCACACTGCCTCCTTAAACCATAATATTATCCCTCACACTGCCTCCTTAAACCATAATATTATCCCTCACACTGCCTCCTTAAACCACAATATTATCCCTCACACTGCCTCCTTAAACCATAATAGTATCCCTCACACTGCCTCCTTAAACCACAATATTATCCCTCACACTGCCTCCTTAAACCACAATATTATCCCAGTCCCTCACACTGCCTCCTTAAACCATAATATTATCCCTCACACTGCCTCCTTAAACCATAATATTATCCCTCACACTGCCTCCTTAAACCACAATATTATCCCTCACACTGCCTCCTTAAACCATAATATTATCCCAGTCCCTCACACTGCCTCCTTAAACCATAATATTATCCCTCACACTGCCTCCTTAAACCATAATATTATCCCTCACACTGCCTCCTTAAACCATAATATTATCCCAGTCCCTCACACTGCCTCCTTAAACCATAATATTATCCCTCACACTGCCTCCTTAAACCATAATATTATCCCTCACACTGCCTCCTTAAACCATAAAATTATCCCTCACACTGCCTCCTTAAACCATAATATTATCCCAGTCCCTCACACTGTCTCCTTAAACCATAATATAATCCCTCACACTGTCTCCTTAAACCATAATATAGTCCCTCACACTGCCTCCTTAAACCATAATATTATCCCTCACACTGCCTCCTTAAACCATAATATTATCTCAGTCCCTCACACTGACTCCTTAAACCATAATATTATCCCTCACACTGCCTCCTTAAACCATAATATTATCCCTCACACTGCCTCCTTAAACTATAATATTATCCCTCACACTGCCTCCTTAAACCATAATATTATCCCTCACACTGCCTCCTTAAACAATAATATTATCCCTCACACTGCCTCCTTAAACCATAATATTATCCCTCACACTGCCTCCTTAAACCATAATATTAACCCTCACACTGCCTCCTTAAACCATAATATTATCCCAGTCCCTCACACTGTCTCCTTAAACCCTAATATTAACCCTCACACTGTCTCCTTAAACCATAATACTATCCCTCACACTGCCTCCTTAAACCATAATATTATTCCAGTCCCTCACACTGCCTCCTTAAACCATAATATTATCCCTCACACTGTCTCCTTAAACCATAATATTATCCCTCACACTGTCTCCTTAAACCATAATATTATCCCTCACACTGCCTCCTTAAACCATAATATTATCCCTCACACTGTCTCCTTAAACCATAATATTATCCCTCACACTGCCTCCTTAAACCATAATATTATCCCTCACACTGCCTCCTTAAACCATAATATTATCCCTCACACTGCCTCCTTAAACCATAATATTATCCCAGTCCCTCACACGGCCTCCTTAAACCATAATATTATCCCTCACACTGTCTCCTTAAACCATAATATTATCCCTCACACTGTCTCCTTAAACCATAATATTATCCCTCACACTGCCTCCTTAAACCATAATATTATCCCAGTCACTCACACTGCCTCCTTAAACCATAATATTATCCCTCACACTGCCTCCTTAAACCATATTATCCCTCACACTGCCTCCTTAAACCATAATATTATCCCAGTCCCTCACACTGCCTCCTTAAACCATAATATTATCCCTCACACTGCCTCCTTAAACCATAATATTATCCCAGTCCCTCACACTGTCTCCTTAAACCATACTATTATCCCTCACACTGACTCCTTAAACAATAATATTATCCCTCACACTGCCTCCTTAAACCATAATATTATCCCAGTCCCTCACACTGACTCCTTAAACCATAATATTATCCCAGTCCCTCACACTGCCTCCTTAAACCATAATATTATCCCAGTCCCTCACACTGCCTCCTTAAACCATAATATTATCCCTCACACTGACTCCTTAAACCATAATATTATCCCTCACACTGCCTCCTTAAACCATAATATTATCCCTCACACTGCCTCCTTAAACCATAATATTATCCCAGTCCCTCACACTGCCTCCTTAAACCATAATATTATCCCAGTCCCTCACACTGCCTCCTTAAACCATAATATTATCCCAGTCCCTCACACTGCCTCCTTAAACCATAATATTATCCCTCACACTGCCTCCTTAAACCATAATATTATCCCTCACACTGCCTCCTTAAACCATAATATTATCCCTCACACTGCCTCCTTAAACCATAATATTATCCCTCACACTGCCTCCTTAAACCACAATATTATCCCTCACACTGCCTCCTTAAACCATAATATTATCCCAGTCCCTCACACTGACTCCTTAAACCATAATATTATCCCAGTCCCTCACACTGCCTCCTTAAACCATAATATTATCCCTCACACTGTCTCCTTAAACCATAATATTATCCCTCACACTGCCACCTTAAACCATAATATTATCCCAGTCCCTCACACTGCCTCCTTAAACCATAATATTATCCCTCACACTGTCTCCTTAAACCATAATATTATCCCTCACACTGCCTCCTTAAACCATAATATTATCCCTCACATTGTCTCCTTAAACCATAATATTATCCCTCACACTGTCTCCTTAAACCATAATATTATCCCAGTCCCTCACACTGTCTCCTTAAACCATAATATTATCCCAGTCCCTCACACTGCCTCCTTAAACCATAATATTATCCCTCACACTGCCTCCTTAAACCATAATATTATCCCTCACACTGCCTCCTTAAACCATAATATTATCCCTCACACTGTCTCCTTAAACCATAATATTATCCCAGTCCCTCACACTCTCTCCTTAAACCACAATATTATCCCAGTCCCTCACACTGTCTCCTTAAACCATAATATTATCCCAGTCCCTCACACTGTCTCCTTAAACCATAATATTATCCATCACACTGTCTCCTTAAACCATAATATTATCCCAGTCCCTCACACTGTCTCCTTAAACCATAATATTATCCCAGTCCCTCACACTGCCTCCTTAAACCATAATATTATCCCTCACAATGTCTCCTTAAACCATAATATTATCCCAGTCCCTCACACTGCCTCCTTAAACCATAATATTATCCCAGTCCCTCACACTGCCTCCTTAAACCATAATATTATCCCTCACACTGACTCCTTAAACCATAATATTATCCCTCACACTGCCTCCTTAAACCATAATATTATCCCAGTCCCTCACACTGCCTCCTTAAACCATAATATTATCCCTCACACTGTCTCCTTAAACCATGGAGGTTGTACCTACTTGCCGTCCACCTCCTTGGCCTTGGCGTACTGCAGGTGGATCTTAGGAGAGGAGACCTGAGGAAGTAACTCTCCTACTTTAGACCTGAGAGAGAGAGAGAGAGAGAGAGAGAGAGAGAGAGACGTTGGCTGAAAATATTAGAGTATGTGTTTTTCTCTGTGTGTGTGTGTGTGTATGTGTGTGTATATATGTGTGTGTGTGTATATATGTGTGTGTGTGTGTGTGTGTGTGTGTCTGTGTGTGTGTGTGTGTGTGTGTGTGTGTGTCTGTGTGTGTGTGTGTGTGTGTGTGTGTGTGTGTGTGTGTGTGTGTCTCTCACCAGTTCTTGCAGCGTATGTAGACCGAGGCAGCCTTGTCATAGTACTGCCCCTTCTCATACAGCTGGGCTGCTTCAGAGAACTGCTGTAGAAACACAACACAGACCGAGAGAATTACTACTGTCTCTTCTGATACAGGCAGAGAGGGAGAATTACTACTGTCTCTTCTGATACAGACAGAGAGGGAGAATTACTACTGTCTCTTCTGATACAGACAGAGAGGGAGAATTACTACTGTCTCTTCTGATACAGAAAGAGAGGGAGAATTACTACTGTCTCTTCTGATACAGAAAGAGAGGGAGAATTACTACTGTCTCTTCTGATACAGAAAGAGAGGGAGAATTACTACTGTCTCTTCTGATACAGACAGAGAGGGAGAATTACTACTGTCTCTTCTGATACAGAAAGAGAGGGAGAATTACTACTGTCTCTTCTGATACAGACAGAGAGGGAGAATTACTACTGTCTCTTCTGATACAGACAGAGAGGGAGAATTACTACTGTCTCTTCTGATACAGACAGAGAGGGAGAATTACTACTGTCTCTTCTGATACAGAAAGAGAGGGAGAATTACTACTGTCTCTT
>NC_143040.1:980000-985000 GCF_057628025.1 Oncorhynchus mykiss
CCTTTCATTTTCAACCTAAAATGACCCAAATCTGACTGTCTGTAGCTCAGGACCTGAATCAAGCATCTGTCTGTCTGTAGCTCAGGACCTGAATCAAGCATCTGACTGTCTGTAGCTCAGGACCTGAATCAAGCATCTGACTGTCTGTAGCTCAGGACCTGAATCAAGCATCTGACTGTCTGTAGCTCAGGACCTGAATCAAGCATCTGACTGTCTGTAGCTCAGGACCTGAATCAAGCATCTGACTGTCTGTAGCTCAGGACCTGAATCAAGCATCTGACTGTCTGTAGCTCAGGACCTGAATCAAGCATCTGACTGTCTGTAGCTCAGGACCTGAATCAAGCATCTGACTGTCTGTAGCTCAGGACCTGAATCAAGCATCTGTCTGTCTGTAGCTCAGGACCTGAATCAAGCATCTGACTGTCTGTAGCTCAGGACCTGAATCAAGCATCTGACTGTCTGTAGCTCAGGACCTGAATCAGGCATCTGACTGTCCGTAGCTCAGGACCTGAATCAAGCATCTGACTGTCTGTAGCTCAGGACCTGAATCAAGCATCTGACTGTCTGTAGCTCAGGACCTGAATCAAGCATCTGCCTGTCTGTAGCTCAGGACCTGAATCAAGCATCTGACTGTCTGTAGCTCAGGACCTGAATCAAGCATCTGACTGTCTGTAGCTCAGGACCTGAATCAAGCATCTGCCTGTCTGTAGCTCAGGACCTGAATCAAGCATCTGACTGTCTGTAGCTCAGGACCTGAATCAAGGATCTGACTGTCTGTAGCTCAGGACCTGAATCAAGGATCTGACTGTCTGTAGCTCAGGACCTGAATCAAGCATCTGACTGTCTGTAGCTCAGGACCTGAATCAAGCATCTGACTGTCTGTAGCTCAGGACCTGAATCAAGCATCTGCCTGTCTGTAGCTCAGGACCTGAATCAAGCATCTGACTGTCTGTAGCTCAGGACCTGAATCAAGGATCTGACTGTCTGTAGCTCAGGACCTGAATCAAGGATCTGACTGTCTGTAGCTCAGGACCTGAATCAAGCATCTGACTGTCTGTAGCTCAGGACCTGAATCAAGCATCTGACTGTCTGTAGCTCAGGACCTGAATCAAGCATCTGACTGTCTGTAGCTCAGCACCTGAATCAAGCATCTGACTGTCTGTAGCTCAGGACCTGAATCAAGCATCTAACTGTCTGTAGCTCAGGACCTGAATCAAGGATCTGACTGTCTGTAGCTCAGGACCTGAATCAAGGATCTGACTGTCTGTAGCTCAGGACCCGAATCAAGCATCTGACTGTCTGTAGCTCAGGACCTGAATCAAGCATCTGTCTGTCTGTAGCTCAGGACCTGAATCAAGCATCTGACTGTCTGTAGCTCAGGACCTGAATCAAGCATCTGACTGTCTGTAGCTCAGGACCTGAATCAAGCATCTGACTGTCTGTAGCTCAGGACCTGAATCAAGCATCTGACTGTCTGTAGCTCAGGACCTGAATCAAGGATCTGACTGTCTGTAGCTCAGGACCTGAATCAAGGATCTGACTGTCTGTAGCTCAGGACCTGAATCAAGCATCTGACTGTCTGTAGCTCAGGACCTGAATCAAGCATCTGACTGTCTGTAGCTCAGGACCTGAATCAAGCATCTGACTGTCTGTAGCTCAGGACCTGAATCAGGCATCTGACTGTCTGTAGCTCAGGACCTGAATCAAGCATCTGTCTGTCTGTAGCTCAGGACCTGAATCAAGCATCTGACTGTCTGTAGCTCAGGACCTGAATCAAGCATCTGTCTGTCTGTAGCTCAGGACCTGAATCAAGCATCTGCATATTCTTGATACCATTTGAAAAGGAAACACTTTGAAGTTCGTGGAAATGTAAAATTATTGTAGGAGATTATAACACATTAGATCTGGTAAAAGATAACACAAATAAATAAACATTATTTTTTGTTGTTGTTTGTACCATCATCGTTGAAATGTAAGAGAAAGGCCATCATGTATTATTCCAGTCCAGGCGCAATTTAGATTTTGGCCACTAGATGGAAGCAGTGTATGTGAAAAGTTTTAGACTGATCCAATGAACCATTGCATTTCTGTTCAAAATTCTGTATCAATACCGCACCAAATGTGCCTAATTGGTTTATTCATACATTTTCAAGTTCATAACTGTGCACTCTCCTCAAACAACAGCATGGTATTATTTCACTGCAATAGCTACTGTAAATTGGACAGCGCAGTTAGATTAACAAGAATTTAAGCTTTCTGCCCATATCAGACATGTCTATGTCCTGGGAAATGTTCTTGTTACTTACAACCTCATGCTAATCGCATTAGCCTACGTTAGCTCAACCTCATGCTAATCGCATTAGCCTACGTTAGCTCAACCTCATGCTAATCGCATTAGCCTACGTTAGCTCAACCGCCCCACAGGGGGGGACCCACCGATCCTGTAGAGGTTTTAATGTGTTTGACACTTCCTGTTTGGGCAGGAAATACAGAGTTACCCAGGAGAAAAGGGATTTATTCTCTGGACGGAGCATTTGTAAAAAAAAACAGGGAGAATATTTAACCCTAGTGTCCGTCTGTCCGTCCGTCCGTCCGTCCGTCCGTGTGTGTGTGTGTGTTACCTCCAGGGCTGTGTTGGGACAGGAAGACTCTAGGTAGAGGTCCTGAGCCAGGTTATAGTCATTCAGGAACATAGCCAGATGACCTGCTAACAAACTCCTGTCTTCTATACCCTACAGAGAGAGAGAGAGGTGGGAGGGAAGAGAGAGAGAGAGAGAGAGAGAGAGAGAGAGAGAGAGAGAGGTGGGAGGGAAGAGAGAGAGAGAGAGGTGGGAGGGAAGTGAGAGAGATGTGGGAGGGAAGAGGGAGAGAGAGAGAGAAGAGAGAGAGGTGGGAGGGAAGAGAGAGAGAGAGAGAGAGAGAGGTGGGAGGGAAGTGAGAGAGAGGTGGGAGGGAAGAGAGAGAGAGAGAGAAAGAGAGAGAGGTGGGAGGGAGGGAAGAGAGAGAGAGAGAGAGGTGGGAGGGAAGAGAGAGAGAGGTGGGAGGGAGAGAGGTGGGAGGGAAGAGAGAGAGAGAGGTGGGAGGGAAGAGAGAGAGAGAGGTGGGAGGGAAGAGAGAAGAGAGAGAGGTGGGAGGGAAGAGAGAGAGAGAAGAGAGAGAGAGAGAGAGAGAGAGAGAGAGAGAGAGAGAGAGAGGTGGGAGGGAAGTGAGAGAGAAAGAGAGAGGTGGGAGGGAGGGAAGAGAGAGAGAGAGAGAGAGAGAGAGAAAGAGAGAGGGGAGAGAAGAGAGAGAGAGGTGGGAGGGAGGGAAGAGAGAGAGAGAGGTGGGGGGGAAGAGAGAGAGAGAGAGAGAGGTGGGGGGAAGAGAGAGAGAGAAAGAGAGAGGTGGGAGGGAAGAGAGAGAGAGGTGGGAGGGAGGGAAGAGAGAGAGAGAGGTGGGGGGGAAGAGAGAGAGAGAGAGAGAGAGAGAGAGAGGTGGGGGGAAGAGAGAGAGAGAGAGAGAGAGAGAGAGAGAGGTGGGAGGGAAGAGAGAGAGAGGTGGGTGGGAGGGAAGAGAGAGAGAGAGAGGTGGGAGGGAAGAGAGAGAGAGGTGGGTGGGAGGGAAGAGAGAGAGAGAGAGAGAGGAGAGCAAAATCACAGTGTACTTGAACAGAGAAAAACCATATATACTATGTAATACAATCATGAAGCATCAAAGTCAAATGAACTGAACAATATTAAGAAATGCTATAGAGGGAAGGAAAGTAGTGTGGAAACCTACCAAAACACTATTCAATCCCTTTCATACAACTTCCTGTATTGAATGTAATGGAATAGAATGTAATTAAATAGAATGTAATTAAATAGAATGTAATTAAATGTAATGTAATTGAATGTAATGTAATTGAATGTAATTGAATAGAATGTAATTGAATAGAATGTAATTGAATGTAATTGAATAGAATGTAATTGAATAGAATGTAATTGAATGTAATTGAATGTAATTGAATGTAATTGAATGTAATTGAATAGAATGGAATTGAATAGAATGTAATTGAATGTAATTGAATAGAATGTAATTGAATGTAATTGAATAGAATGTAATTGAATGTAATTGAATAGAATGGAATTGAATAGAATGTAATTGAATAGAATGTAATTGAATGTAATTGAATGTAATTGAATAGAATGTAATTGAATAGAATGTAATTGAATGTAATTGAATAGAATGGAATTGAATAGAATGGAATTGAATGTAATTTAATAGAATGTAATTGAATGGAATTGAATAGAATGGAATTGAATGTAATTGAATAGAATGTAATTGAATAGAATGTAATTGAATGTAATTGAATAGAATGTAATTGAATAGAATGTAATTGAATGTAATTGAATGTAATTGAATAGAATGGAATTGAATAGAATGTAATTGAATAGAATGTAATTGAATGTAATTGAATAGAATGTAATTGAATGTAATTGAATAGAATGTAATTGAATGTAATTGAATAGAATGTAATTGAATAGAATGTAATTGAATAGAATGTAATTGAATGTAATTGAATAGAATGGAATTGAATAGAATGGAATTGAATGTAATTGAATAGAATGTAATAGAATGGAATTGAATAGAATGTAATTGAATGTAATTGAATAGAATGGAATTGAATGTAATTGAATAGAATGGAATTGAATAGAATGTAATTGAATGTAATAGAATGTAATTGAATGTAATAGAATGTAATTGAATAGAATGGAATTGAATGTAATAGAATGTAATAGAATGTAATTGAATAGAATGGAATTGAATGTAATTGAATAGAATGTAATTGAATGTAATGTAATGTAATGTAATTGAATTGAATGTAATTGAATGTAATGTAATGTAATTGAATAGAATGTAATTGAATAGAATGTAATTGAATGTAATTGAATAGAATGGAATTGAATGTAATTGAATAGAATGGAATTGAATAGAATGTAATTGAATAGAATGTAATTGAATAGAATGGAATGTAATTG
>NC_143040.1:992500-1040000 GCF_057628025.1 Oncorhynchus mykiss
TATATATTTATTATATTAATCACCTGGAATATAATATATTATATTATATATTTATTATAATAATCACCTGGAATATAATATATTATATATTTATTATAATAATCACCTGGAATATAATATATTATATATTTATTATAATAATCACCTGGAATATAATATATTATATTATATATTTATTATATTAATCACCTGGAATATAATATATTATATATTTATTATAATAATCACCTGGAATATATTATATTATATTATATATTTATTATATTAATCACCTGGAATATAATATATTATATTATATATTTATTATATTAATCACCTGGAATATAATATATTATATATTTATTATATTAATCACCTGGAATATAATATATTATATATTTATTATATTAATCACCTGGAATATAATATATTATATTATATATTTATTATAATAATCACCTGGAATATAATATATTATATTATATATTTATTATATTAATCACCTGGAATATAATATATTATATATTTATTATATTAATCACCTGGAATATAATATATTATATTATATATTTATTATAATAATCACCTGGAATATAATATATTATATATTTATTATAATAATCACCTGGAATATAATATATTATATTATATATTTATTATAATAATCACCTGGAATATAATATATTATATATTTATTATATTAATCACCTGGAATATAATATATTATATTATATATTTATTATAATAATCACCTGGAATATAATATATTATATATTTATTATAATAATCACCTGGAATATAATATATTATATTATATATTTATTATAATAATCACCTGGAATATAATATATTATATATTTATTATATTAATCACCTGGAATATAATATATTATATTATATATTTATTATAATAATCACCTGGAATATAATATATTATATATTTATTATATTAATCACCTGGAATATAATATATTATATTATATATTTATTATATTAATCACCTGGAATATAATATATTATATTATATATTTATTATAATAAACACCTGGAATATAATATATTATATTATATATTTATTAGATTAATCACCTGGAATATAATATATTATATTATATATTTATTATAATAATCACCTGGAATATAATATATTATATATTTATTATAATAATCACCTGGAATATAATATATTATATATTTATTATATTAATCACCTGGAATATAATATATTATATATTTATTATAATAATCACCTGGAATATAATATATTATATTATATATTTATTATAATAATCACCTGGAATATAATATATTATATATTTATTATAATAATCACCTGGAATATAATATATTATATTATATATTTATTATATTAATCACCTGGAATATAATATATTATATTATATATTTATTATAATAATCACCTGGAATATAATATATTATATATTTATTATATTAATCACCTGGAATATAATATATTATATATTTATTATATTAATCACCTGGAATATAATATATTATATATTTATTATAATAATCACCTGGAATATAATATATTATATTATATATTTATTATATTAATCACCTGGAATATAAAACAATTATATATTTATTATAATAATCACCTGGAATATAATATATTATATTATATATTTATTATATTAATCACCTGGAATATAATATATTATATTATATATTTATTATAATAATCACCTGGAATATAATATATTATATTATATATTTATTATATTAATCACCTGGAATATAAAACAATTATATATTTATTATAATAATCACCTGGAATATAATATATTATATTATATATTTATTATATTAATCACCTGGAATATAATATATTATATTATATATTTATTATATTAATCACCTGGAATATATTATATTATATATTTATTATAATAATCACCTGCAATATAATATATTATATTATATATTTATTATAATAATCACCTGGAATATAAAACAATTATATATTTATTATAATAATCACCTGGAATATAAAACAATTATATATTTATTATAATAAAACAATTATATATTTATTATAATAAAACAATTATATATTTATTATAATAATCACCTGGAATATAATATATTATATTATATATTTATTATAATAATCACCTGAAATATAAAACAATTATATATTTATTATAATAAAACAATTATATATTTATTATATTAATCACCTGGAATATAATATATTATATATTTATTATAATAAAACAATTATATATTTATTATAATAATCACCTGGAATATAATATATTATATATTTATTATAATAAAACAATTATATATTTATTATAATAATCACCTGGAATATAATATATTATATATTTATTATATTAATCACCTGGAATATAATATATTATATATTTATTATAATAAAACAATTATATATTTATTATAATAATCACCTGGAATATAATATATTATATTATATATTTATTATAATAATCACCTGGAATATAAAACAATTATATATTTATTATATTAATCACCTGGAATATAATATATTATATATTTATTATAATAAAACAATTATATATTTATTATAATAATCACCTGGAATATAAAACAATTATATATTTATTATAATAAAACAATTATATATTTATTATAATAATCACCTGGAATATAAAACAATTATATATTTATTATAATAAAACAATTATATATTTATTATAATAATCACCTGGAATATAATATATTATATTATATATTTATTATAATAATCACCTGGAATATAATATATTATATATTTATTATATTAATCACCTGGAATATAATATATTATATATTTATTATATTAATCACCTGGAATATAATATATTATATATTTATTATAATAAAACAATTATATATTTATTATAATAATCACCTGGAATATAATATATTATATTATATATTTATTATAATAATCACCTGGAATATAAAACAATTATATATTTATTATATTAATCACCTGGAATATAATATATTATATTATATATTTATTATAATAATCACCTGGAATATAATATATTATATTATATATTTATTATAATAATCACCTGGAATATAATATATTATATTATATATTTATTATAATAATCACCTGGAATATAAAACAATTATATATTTATTATAATAATCACCTGGAATATAATATATTATATTATATATTTATTATAATAATCACCTGGAATATAATATATTATATATTTATTATAATAATCACCTGGAATATAATATATTATATTATATATTTATTATAATAATCACCTGGAATATAATATATTATATTATATATGTATTATAATAATCACCTGGAATATAATATATTATATTATATATTTATTATAATAATCACCTGGAATATAAAACAATTATATATTTATTATAATAATCACCTGGAATATAATATATTATATTATATATTTATTATATTAATCACCTGGAATATATTATATTATATATTTATTATAATAATCACCTGGAATATAATATATTATATTATATATTTATTATAATAATCACCTGGAATATAAAACAATTATATATTTATTATAATAATCACCTGGAATATAATATATTATATTATATATTTATTATATTAATCACCTGGAATATAATATATTATATATTTATTATAATAATCACCTGGAATATAATATATTATATTATATATTTATTATAATAATCACCTGGAATATAAAACAATTATATATTTATTATAATAATCACCTGGAATATAAAACAATTATATATTTATTATATTAATCACCTGGATTATAAAACAATTATATATTTATTATATTAATCACCTGGATTATAAAACAATTATATATTTATTATAATAATCACCTGGAATATAAAACAATTATATATTTATTATAATAATCACCTGCAATTATATATTTATTATAATAATCACCTGGAATATAAAACAATGATATATTTATTATAATAATCACCTGGAATATATTATATTATATATTTATTATAATAATCACCTGCAATATAATATATTATATTATATATTTATTATATTAATCACCTGGAATATAATATATTATATTATATATTTATTATATTAATCACCTGGAATATATTATATTATATATTTATTATAATAATCACCTGGAATATAATATAATATATTATATATTTATTATAATAATCACCTGGAATATAATATATTATATTATATATTTATTATATTAATCACCTGGAATATAATATATTATATTATATATTTATTATAATAATCACCTGGAATATAAAACAATGATATATTTATTATAATAATCACCTGGAATATATTATATTATATATTTATTATAATAATCACCTGCAATATAATATATTATATTATATATTTATTATATTAATCACCTGGAATATAATATATTATATATTTATTATAATAATCACCTGGAATATAATATAATATATTATATATTTATTATAATAATCACCTGGAATATAATATATTATATTATATATTTATTATAATAATCACCTGGAATATAATATATTATATTATATATTTATTATAATAATCACCTGGAATATAATATAATATATTATATATTTATTATATTAATCACCTGGAATATAATATATTATATTATATATTTATTATATTAATCACCTGGAATATATTATATTATATATTTATTATAATAATCACCTGGAATATAATATAATATATTATATATTTATTATAATAATCACCTGGAATATAATATATTATATTATATATTTATTATATTAATCACCTGGAATATAATATATTATATTATATATTTATTATAATAATCACCTGGAATTATATATTTATTATAATAATCACCTGGAATATAAAACAATGATATATTTTAACCACAATCATCACCATCACCACCACCATCACCATCATCACCACCACCACCACCACAATCATCACCACCACCACCACCACAATCATCACCACCACCATCACCATCATCACCACCACCACCACCACAATCATCACCACCACCACCACCACCACCACAATCATCACCATCACCACCATCATCACCACCACCATCATCACCACCACCATCACCACCACCACCACCACCACCACCACCATCACCACCACCACCATCATCACCACCACAATCCCCACCACCACCACCACCACCACCAACACAATCATCACAATCACCACCACCATCATCACCACCATCACCATCATCACCACCATCACCATCATCACCACCACCATCATCACCACCACCATCACCACCACCACAATCATCACAATCACCACCACCACCACCATCATCACCACCATCACCATCATCATCACCACCATCATCACCACCACCATCACCACCACCATCATCATCATCACCACCACCATTATCATCATCATCACCACCACCATTATCATCACCACCGCCACCATTATCATCACCACCATTATCATCACCACCACCACCACCATCATCATCACCACCATTATCATCACCACCACCATCATCATCACCACCATTATCATCACCACCACCATCATCATCACCACCATTATCATCACCACCACCACCACCACCACCACCATCATCATCATCACCACCACCATTATCATCATCATCACCACCACCATTATCATCACCACCGCCACCATTATCATCACCACCATTATCATCACCACCACCACCACCATCATCATCACCACCATTATCATCACCACCACCATCATCATCACCACCATTATCATCACCACCATTATCATCACCACCACCACCACCATCATCATCACCACCATTATCACCACCACCACCATCATCATCACCACCATTATCATCACCACCACCATCATCATCACCACCATTATCATCACCACCACCATCATCATCACCACCATTATCATCACCACCACCACCACCACCATCATCATCATCACCACCACCATTATCATCATCATCACCACCACCATTATCATCACCACCGCCACCATTATCATCACCACCATTATCATCACCACCACCACCACCATCATCATCACCACCATTATCATCACCACCACCATCATCATCACCACCATTATCATCACCACCATTATCATCACCACCACCACCACCATCATCATCACCACCATTATCACCACCGCCACCATCATCATCACCACCATTATCATCACCACCACCATCATCATCACCACCATTATCATCACCACCACCATCATCATCACCACCATCATCATCACCACCATTATCATCATCACCACCACCACCATTATCATCATCACCACCATTATCATCACCACCACCATCATCATCACCACCATTATCATCATCACCACCGCCACCATCATCATCACCACCATTATCATCACCACCACCATCATCATCACCACCATTATCATCACCACCATTATCACCACCACCACCATTATCATCACCACCACCATCATCATCACCACCATTATCATCACCACCATTATCACCACCACCACCATTATCATCACCACCACCATCATCATCACCACCATTATCATCACCACCATTATCACCACCACCACCACCACCATCACCACCATAATATTATATTCAGTACCTTCTTGATGCCGACTGGGTGGCGGTACTCGTTCAACATCTGCCAGTCTTCCACCAGGATGCAGACTATCACACCACTCTGGGAGGAGACATGGACAGACATGGAGCGATACACACTATCACATCACTCTGGGAGGAGACATGGAGAGACATGGAGAGACACACACTATCACACCACTCTGGGAGGAGACATGGAGAGATACACACTATCACACCACTCTGGGAGGAGACATGGAGAGATACACACTATCACACAACTCTGGGAGGAGACATGGAGAGACATGGAGAGATACACACTATCACACCACTCTGAGAGGAGACATGGAGAGATACACACTATCACACCACTCTGGGAGGAGACATGGAGAGATACACACTATCACACCACTCTGGGAGGAGACATGGAGAGATACACACTATCACACCACTCTGGGAGGAGACATGGAGAGATACACACTATCACACCACTCTGGGAGGAGACATGGAGAGACACACACTATCACACCACTCTGGGAGGAGACATGGAGAGATACACACTATCACACCACTCTGGGAGGAGACATGGAGAGATACACACTATCACACAACTCTGGGAGGAGACATGGAGAGACATGGAGAGATACACACTATCACACCACTCTGAGAGGAGACATGGAGAGATACACACTATCACACCACTCTGGGAGGAGACATGGAGAGATACACACTATCACACAACTCTGGGAGGAGACATGGAGAGACATGGAGAGATACACACTATCACACCACTCTGGGAGGAGACATGGAGAGACATGGAGAGATACACACTATCACACCACTCTGGGAGGAGACATGGAGAGATACACACTATCACACCACTCTGGGAGGAGACATGGAGAGATACACACTATCACACCACTCTGGGAGGAGACATGGAGAGACACACACTATCACACCACTCTGGGAGGAGACATGGAGAGATACACACTATCACACCACTCTGGGAGGAGACATGGAGAGATACACACTATCACACCACTCTGGGAGGAGACATGGAGAGACATGGAGAGATACACACTATCACACCACTCTGGGAGGAGACATGGAGAGATACACACTATCACACCACTCTGGGAGGAGACATGGAGAGACACACACTATCACACCACTCTGGGAGGAGACATGGAGAGATACACACTATCACACCACTCTGGGAGGAGACATGGAGAGATACACACTATCACACCACTCTGGGAGGAGACATGGAGAGATACACACTATCACACCACTCTGGGAGGAGACATGGAGAGATACACACTATCACACCACTCTGAGAGGAGACATGGAGAGATACACACTATCACACCACTCTGGGAGGAGACATGGAGAGATACACACTATCACACCACTCTGGGAGGAGACATGGAGAGACACACACTATCACACCACTCTGGGAGGAGACATGGAGAGATACACACTATCACACCACTCTGGGAGGAGACATGGAGAGATACACACTATCACACCACTCTGGGAGGAGACATGGAGAGATACACACTATCACACCACTCTGGGAGGAGACATGGAGAGATACACACTATCACACCACTCTGGGAGGAGACATGGAGAGACACACACTATCACACCACTCTGGGAGGAGACATGGAGAGACATGGAGAGATACACACTATCACACCACTCTGGGAGGAGACATGGAGAGATACACACTATCACACCACTCTGGGAGGAGACATGGAGAGATACACACTATCACACCACTCTGGGAGGAGACATGGAGAGACACACACTATCACACCACTCTGGGAGGAGACATGGAGAGACATGGAGAGATACACACTATCACACCACTCTGGGAGGAGACATGGAGAGACACACACTATCACACCACTCTGGGAGGAGACATGGAGAGACACACACTATCACACCACTCTGGGAGGAGACATGGAGAGATACACACTATCACACCACTCTGGGAGGAGACATGGAGAGACACACACTATCACACCACTCTGGGAGGAGACATGGAGAGACATGGAGAGACACACACTATCACACCACTCTGGGAGGAGACATGGAGAGACACACACTATCACACCACTCTGGGAGGAGACATGGAGAGACACACACTATCACACCACTCTGGGAGGAGACATGGACAGACATGGAGCGATACACACTATCACATCACTCTGGGAGGAGACATGGAGAGACATGGAGAGATACACACTATCACACCACTCTGGGAGGAGACATGGAGAGACATGGAGAGACACACACTATCACACCACTCTGAGAGGAGACATGGAGAGATACACACTATCACACCACTCTGGGAGGAGACATGGAGAGATACACACTATCACACCACTCTGGGAGGAGACATGGAGAGATACACACTATCACACCACTCTGGGAGGAGACATGGAGAGACACACACTATCACACCACTCTGGGAGGAGACATGGAGAGACATGGAGAGATACACACTATCACACCACTCTGGGAGGAGACATGGAGAGACATGGAGAGACACACACTATCACACCACTCTGGGAGGAGACATGGAGAGATACACACTATCACACCACTCTGGGAGGAGACATGGAGAGATACACACTATCACACCACTCTGGGAGGAGACATGGAGAGACATGGAGAGATACACACTATCACACCACTCTGGGAGGAGACATGGAGAGACACACACTATCACACCACTCTGGGAGGAGACATGGAGAGATACACACTATCACACCACTCTGGGAGGAGACATGGAGAGACACACACTATCACACCACTCTGGGAGGAGACATGGAGAGACACACACTATCACAGCACTCTGGGAGGAGACATGGAGAGACACACACTATCACACCACTCTGGGAGGAGACATGGAGAGATACACACTATCACACCACTCTGGGAGGAGACATGGAGAGACACACACTATCACACCACTCTGGGAGGAAACAAGGAGAGACATGGAGAGATACACACTATCACACCACTCTGGGAGGAGACATGGAGAGATACACACTATCACACCACTCTGGGAGGAGACATGGAGAGACATGGAGAGACACACACTATCACACCACTCTGGGAGGAGACATGGAGAGACACACACTATCACACCACTCTGGGAGGAGACATGGAGAGATACACACTATCACACCAATCTGGGAGGAGACATGGAGAGATACACACTATCACACCACTCTGGGAGGAGACATGGAGAGACACACACTATCACACCACTCTGGGAGGAGACATGGAGAGATACACACTATCACACCACTCTGGGAGGAGACATGGAGAGACATGGAGAGACACACACTATCACACCACTCTGGGAGGAGACAAGGAGAGACATGGAGAGATACACACTATCACACCACTCTGGGAGGAGACATGGAGAGACACACACTATCACACCACTCTGGGAGGAGACATGGAGAGATACACACTATCACACCACTCTGGGAGGAGACATGGAGAGACATGGAGAGACACACACTATCACACCACTCTGGGAGGAGACAAGGAGAGACATGGAGAGATACACACTATCACACCACTCTGGGAGGAGACATGGAGAGACACACACTATCACACCACTCTGGGAGGAGACATGGAGAGATACACACTATCACACCACTCTGGGAGGAGACATGGAGAGATACACACTATCACACCACTCTGGGAGGAGACATGGAGAGATACACACTATCACACCACTCTGGGAGGAGACATGGAGAGATACACACTATCACACCACTCTGGGAGGAGACATGGAGAGATACACACTATCACACCACTCTGGGAGGAGACATGGAGAGATACACACTATCACACCACTCTGGGAGGAGACATGGAGAGACACACACTATCACACCACTCTGGGAGGAGACATGGAGAGACATGGAGAGATACACACTATCACACCACTCTGGGAGGAGACATGGAGAGATACACACTATCACACCACTCTGGGAGGAGACATGGAGAGACACACACTATCACACCACTCTGGGAGGAGACATGGAGAGATACACACTATCACACCACTCTGGGAGGAGACATGGAGAGACATGGAGAGATACACACTATCACACCACTCTGGGAGGAGACATGGAGAGACACACACTATCACACCACTCTGGGAGGAGACATGGAGAGATACACACTATCACACCACTCTGGGAGGAGACATGGAGAGACACACACTATCACACCACTCTGGGAGGAGACATGGAGAGATACACACTATCACACCACTCTGGGAGGAGACATGGAGAGATACACACTATCACACCACTCTGGGAGGAGACATGTAGAGACATGGAGAGACACACACTATCACACCACTCTGGGAGGAGACATGGAGAGACATGGAGAGACACACACTATCACACCACTCTGGGAGGAGACATGTAGAGACATGGAGAGACACACACTATCACACCACTCTGGAACATGGGATGTCTAGGTTTAACACGTGTGTGTGTGTGTGTGTGTGTGTGTGTGTGTGTGTGTGTGTGTGTGGGGTCTTACATCAGTCCCGTAGAACAGGAAGTCGTTAGTGAGGGCGTGACTGACGATGTGTTCTTTACGGTCTCCGTCTGGAAACAGCCTGGTCTGTCTCTGTTCCTGTTGGCCCTCGCCCTCCATCTACACACACACACACACACACGTTAAGATCACAGATACGGACACTCAAATACACAGGACCTTCTACTACATACAGCCCCCCCTCCCCAAACCCCGCCCTTCTCACCATGTGTAGCTGTACTTTGCCCTCAAACAGAGCCGCTGCGTATTCTGAGTTCAGACACATGGTGGCGATGGTCCCCAAATACTCCATGTCCTTCAGCCTCTCCACACCTTTACAAACACATCACAATGTTCCCAAGAACATACACACTCACAAATACACACTCACAATACACACTCACAAATACACACTCACAAAACACACTCACAATACACACTCACAAAACACACTCACAATACACACTCACAAAACACACTCACAATACACACTCACAAATACACACCCACAAACTCAGTGAACACACACACACACACACACACACCGGAGTCTCCCAGGGCGTAGAACCAGGCTCGGTTGTTCATCCCCACGGCAACGTGGTAGGGTCCCACGGCGATGAAGTTAGGCTCCACCTCCACCGCCACAGCAACAGGAGCTTCCTGTCAGACGACACGGAGTTCATGACACTGTGTGTGTGCACACGCTCGCTCACTCGCTCTACAGGTGTTCTGTTTAGAATGGTGTTTTCCACCAGGTGTTCTGTTTAGAATGTTCCCCCAGGTGTTCTGTTTAGAATGGTGTTTTCCCCAGGTGTTCTGTTTAGAATGGTCCCCCAGGTGTTCTGTTTAGAATGGTGTTTTCCCCAGGTGTTCTGTTTAGAATGGTCCCCCAGGTGTTCTGTTTAGAATGGTGTTTTCCACCAGGTGTTCTGTTTAGAATGTTCCCCCAGGTGTTCTGTTTAGAATGGTGTTTTCCCCAGGTGTTCTGTTTAGAATGGTGTTTTCCACCAGGTGTTCTGTTTAGAATGGTGTTTTCCACCAGGTGTTCTGTTTAGAATGGTGTTTTCCGCCAGGTGTTCTGTTTAGAATGGTGTTTTCCCCCAGGTGTTCTGTTTAGAATGGTCCCCCAGGTGTTCTGTTTAGAATGTTCCCCCAGGTGTTCTGTTTAGAATGGTGTTTTCCACCAGGTGTTCTGTTTAGAATGGTCCCCCAGGTGTTCTGTTTAGAATGTTCCCCCAGGTGTTCTGTTTAGAATGGTGTTTTCCCCAGGTGTTCTGTTTAGAATGGTGTTTTCCCCAGGTGTTCTGTTTAGAATGGTGTTTTCCCCAGGTGTTCTGTTTAGAATGGTGTTTTCCCCCAGGTGTTCTGTTTAGAATGGTGTTTTCCCCCAGGTGTTCTGTTTAGAATGGTGTTTTCCCCAGGTGTTCTGTTTAGAATGGTGTTTTCCCCCAGGTGTTCTGTTTAGAATGGTGTTTCCCCCCAGGTGTTCTGTTTAGAATGGTGTTTTCCCCAGGTGTTCTGTTTAGAATGTTCCCCCAGGTGTTCTGTTTAGAATGGTGTTTTCCCCAGGTGTTCTGTTTAGAATGGTGTTTCCCCCCAGGTGTTCTGTTTAGAATGGTGTTTTCCCCCAGGTGTTCTGTTTAGAATGGTGTTTTCCCCCAGGTGTTCTGTTTAGAATGGTGTTTTCCCCAGGTGTTCTGTTTAGAATGGTGTTTTCCCCCAGGTGTTCTGTTTAGAATGGTGTTTCCACCAGGTGTTCTGTTTAGAATGGTGTTTTCCCCAGGTGTTCTGTTTAGAATGGTGTTTCCCCCCAGGTGTTCTGTTTAGAATGGTGTTTTCCCCAGGTGTTCTGTTTAGAATGTTCCCCCAGGTGTTCTGTTTAGAATGGTGTTTTCCCCAGGTGTTCTGTTTAGAATGGTGTTTCCCCCCAGGTGTTCTGTTTAGAATGGTGTTTTCCCCAGGTGTTCTGTTTAGAATGGTGTTTCCCCCCAGGTGTTCTGTTTAGAATGGTGTTTTCCCCAGGTGTTCTGTTTAGAATGTTCCCCCAGGTGTTCTGTTTAGAATGTTCCCCCAGGTGTTCTGTTTAGAATGTTCCCCCAGGTGTTCTGTTTAGAATGGTGTTTTCCCTCAGGTGTTCTGTTTAGAATGTTCCCCCAGGTGTTCTGTTTAGAATGGTGTTTTCCCCCAGGTGTTCTGTTTAGAATGTTCCCCCAGGTGTTCTGTTTAGAATGTTCCCCCAGGTGTTCTGTTTAGAATGGTGTTTTCCCCCAGGTGTTCTGTTTAGAATGGTGTTTTCCCTCAGGTGTTCTGTTTAGAATGTTCCCCCAGGTGTTCTGTTTAGAATGGTGTTTTCCCCCAGGTGTTCTGTTTAGAATGGTGTTTTCCCCCAGGTGTTCTGTTTAGAATGGTGTTTTCCCTCAGGTGTTCTGTTTAGAATGTTCCCCCAGGTGTTCTGTTTAGAATGGTCCCACAGCGTGTTCTCACCCCCTCTACACGGTTAGACACGGTGACCTCCAGCAGGGAGGTCAGATAGGCCAGGCGGGTCCCACAGCTGTGCCCCAGGATGGGGAGACGGGTCAGGAAGACGTGCAGGGCTCCTCTCTGGGTGGAGACGGCCAACAACTGACCATCATCTGTCCAGCTCAACTGGTCTAGACCTGGGGGGGGGGAGACACAGACAAACACCAAAATTCAAGTTAACTGCATTTGGGGATGAACACATTAATTGTATTCCAACTGTGTGTGGGGGTCTGTATGGTGTGTGTGTGTGTGTGTGTGTGTGTGTGGGGGGTCTGTATGCTGTATAAGGTGTGTGTGTGTGTGTGTCATCAGTCAGCGTGTCACCTTGAGTCTCATCCTCCAGGTTGACGATGGCGTCCATCTCCTTCAGCTCAGACAGATCATGGATCTTTATACTGCAACAAACACACACACACACACACACACACACAGGTATACACACACACACACACACACACACACACACACATATAAACACAATTTATTAGGGAATCTCTGCAGTGTGTGTGTGTGTGTGTGTGTGTGTGTGTATAGTGTGTGTGGGTACCTGTTGTCCCCACAGGAGGCAGCCTTGTTGAGAGCAGAGGAAATGGCGACGCTGGTCAGACTGTCTTTATGGTTGTGAGCCTGGAACAGCTCCTGACCGATCTCTCTGATGTGAGTGGAGATCACCACAAAATAACCCTGAGAGAAACCGATCAGGATGTAGCCATCACCATACCTGGGAGGAGGGGAGGAGGGGGAGGAGGAGAGGAGGGAGGAGGGGTGAGGGGAGGAGGAAGAGGGAGGGGGGGAGAGGGGGGGGGGGGGATGAGGAAGTGGGAGAGGGGGGCGGAGGAGGAGAGGGGGGCAGAGGAGGAGGGGGGGAGGGAAGGGAGGAGGAGGGGAGAGGGGGGAGGGGGAGGTGAGAAAATGGCAAGTTACAAACAGAAATAGCCAAAGAAATGTGTGTGTGTGTGTGTGTGTGTGTGTGTGTGTGTGTGTGTGTGTGTGTGTGTGTGTGTGTGTGTGTGTGTACCAGCGGTAGGAGATGATGTGTCCGTAGCGCTGTTGGAAGGCCAGCTCTATGGGGTTTTCGGGGTCGTTGAGGTTAAACAGGAACAGGGTCTTCTTCCCCACGGCAACGCTCACCTGATGGGGTCAGAGGTCAGTATGTGGTATGGGTTATGTCCCAAATAGAACCCTATTCCCTACATAGTGCACTACTATATACCAGCCCTATGGAACCCGAGAAGACGGAGCGAGAAGACGGAGCGAGAAGACGGAGAGAGAAGACAGAGCGAGAAGACAGAGCGAGAAGACAGAGCGAGAAGACAGAGCGAGAAGACAGAGCGAGAAGACAGAGCGAGAAGACAGAGCGAGAAGACAGAGCGAGAAGACAGAATCTCACCTCTTCATTTGATACCGTAGAGCTGGGATGGGATAAACTAGAAACGATCAACACCGACCAAACCGACCACTTACCGTGGACTTTCACTACGATAACTAACCTGTATGGTACTACGAGAGAAATGTGAAGTTTGAAATTAAATGAGTTGTGGTCATTAATGTGGGTGATTGATGACGGATTCTTGTCCACGTAGCCCAGCTCTATGTTACCCAGCTCTATGTAACCCAGCTCTATGATACCCAGCTCTATGATACCCAGCTCTATGTTACCCAGCTCTATGTTACCCAGCTCTATGTAACCCAGCTCTATGTAACCCAGCTCTATGTTACACAGCTCTATGTTACCCAGCTCTATGTTACCCAGCTCTATGTTACCCAGCTCTATGATACCCAGCTCTATGTTACCCAGCTCTATGTTACCCAGCTCTATGTAACCCAGCTCTATGTAACCCAGCTCTATGTGGCCCGTAAGGCTTCATGAACAGTCAGTAACAGACTGGCACAGCAACACTCACTGTGCTCTCTCCTGGGGAAGACCTCTCGTCTGTCTTCATCACAGAGAACTGGACATCAGCTGGGTCAGAACGCACCGACGTCTGGGGGGAGGGAGGGGGAGAGGGGGAGGGAGATGGGGAGAGAGGGGGAGGGAGAGGGAGAGGAGAGAGGGAGGGAGGTGAAGACGGGGGGAAGGGGAGAGGAGAGAGATGGAGGGAGAGGGAGAGGAGAGAGGGGGAGGGATGGAGAGAGGAGAGAGGGGGAGGGATGGGGAGAGAGGGGGAGGGAGGTAAAGACAGGGGGAGGGAGGGAAGTAAAGACAGGGGGAAGGTGAGAGGAGAGAGACGGAGGGAGATGGGGAGAGAGGGGGAGGGATGGGGAGAGAGGGGGAGGGAGAAGGGGGTGGGAGGGGGAGAAGGGGGTGGGAGGGGGAGAGGGGGAGGGAGGTAAAGAAAGGGGGAAGGTGAGAGGAGAGAGATGAAGGGAGGGAGAACGAGAGAAAGGTTGATAGAGAAGTACTGTAGGATGGTGTGTTAATTTATGCTTATATTTAACTAGGCAAGTCAGTTAACATTATTATTTACAATGACGGTGTTACCTGTCGGACGGTGTCTCCCTCCTGGTTGCTAATGGTTACGCTGCAGTCCTCGCTGCCCAGCGCCAACAGGTTCTGAGAACTCCAGCAGCCACAGGTGATACGCTTAGTGTGCTTTCCTGTGTGTGTGTGTGTGTGTGTGTGTGTGTGTGTGAGTGACAGAGAAAGAGAGTACGTAAGAATTTAAAGCCAAACACAATGATCTGTGTTGTTACCCAGGACAGGGTGTGTTGTTACCCAGGACAGTGTGTTGTTGTTACCCAGGACAGGGTGTGTTGTTACCCAGGACAGTGTGTGTTGTTACCCAGGACAGTGTGTGTTGTTACCCAGGACAGTGTGTGTTGTTACCCAGGACAGTGTGTTGTTACCCAGGACAGTGTGTTGTTGTTACCCAGGACAGGGTGTGTTGTTACCCAGGACAGTGTGTGTTGTTACCCAGGACAGTGTGTTGTTACCCAGGACAGTGTGTTGTTGTTACCCAGGACAGGGTGTGTTGTTACCCAGGACAGTGTGTTGTTACCCAGGACAGTGTGTTGTTACCCAGGACATTGTGTTGTTACCCAGGACAGGGTGTGTTGTTACCCAGGACAGTGTGTGTTGTTACCCAGGACAGTGTGTGTTGTTACCCAGGACAGTGTGTTGTTACCCAGGACAGTGTGTTGTTACCCAGGACAGTGTGTTGTTACCCAGGACAGTGTGTTGTTACCCAGGACAGTGTGTTGTTACCCAGGACAGTGTGTGTTGTTACCCAGGACAGTGTGTGTTGTTACCCAGGACAGTGTGTGTTGTTACCCAGGACAGTGTGTGTTGTTACCCAGGACAGTGTGTTGTTACCCAGGACAGTGTGTGTTGTTACCCAGGACAGTGTGTTGTTACCCAGGACAGTGTGTTGTTACCCAGGACAGTGTGTGTTGTTACCCAGGACAGTGTGTGTTGTTACCCAGGACAGTGTGTGTTGTTACCCAGGACAGTGTGTGTTGTTACCCAGGACAGTGTGTGTTGTTACCCAGGACAGTGTGTGTTGTTACCCAGGACAGTGTGTTGTTACCCAGGACAGTGTGTGTTGTTACCCAGGACAGTGTGTTGTTACCCAGGACAGTGTGTGTTGTTACCCAGGACAGTGTGTGTTGTTACCCAGGACAGTGTGTGTTGTTACCCAGGACAGTGTGTGTTGTTACCCAGGACAGTGTGTGTTGTTACCCAGGACAGTGTGTTGTTACCCAGGACAGTGTGTGTTGTTACCCAGGACAGTGTGTGTTGTTACCCAGGACAGTGTGTGTTGTTACCCAGGACAGTGTGTGTTGTTACCCAGGACAGTGTGTTGTTACCCAGGACATTGTGTTGTTACCCAGGACATTGTGTTGTTACCCAGGACAGTGTGTTGTTACCCAGGACAGTGTGTTGTTACCCAGGACATTGTGTTGTTACCCAGGACAGTGTGTTGTTACCCAGGACAGTGTATTGTTACCCAGGACAGTGTGTTGTTACCCAGGACAGTGTGTTGTTACCCAGGACAGTGTGTTGTTACCCAGGACAGTGTGTTGTTACCCAGGACAGTGTGTTGTTACCCAGGACAGTGTGTTGTTACCCAGGACAGTGTGTGTTGTTACCCAGGACAGTGTGTGTTGTTATCCATGACAGTGTGTGTTGTTACCCAGGACAGTGTGTTGTTACCCAGGACAGTGTGTTGTTACCCAGGACAGTGTGTTGTTACCCAGGACAGGGTGTTGTTACCCAGGACAGTGTGTTGTTACCCAGGACAGTGTGTTGTTACCCAGGACAGTGTGTTGTTACCCAGGACAGTGTGTGTTGTTACCCAGGACAGTGTGTGTTGTTATCCATGACAGTGTGTGTTGTTACCCAGGACAGTGTGTTGTTACCCAGGACAGTGTGTGTTGTTACCCAGGACAGTGTGTTGTTACCCAGGACAGTGTGTTGTTACCCAGGACAGTGTGTGTTGTTACTCAGGACAGTGTGTTGTTACCCAGGACAGTGTGTTGTTACCCAGGACAGTGTGTTGTTACCCAGGACAGTGTGTTGTTACCCAGGACAGTGTGTGTTGTTACCCAGGACAGTGTGTGTTGTTACCCAGGACAGTGTGTGTTGTTACCCAGGACAGTGTGTGTTGTTACCTAGGACAGTGTGTTGTTACCCAGGACAGTGTGTTGTTACCCAGGACAGTGTGTTGTTGTTACCCAGGACAGTGTGTTGTTGTTACCCAGGACAGGGTGTGTTGTTACCCAGGACAGGGTGTGTTGTTACCCAGGACAGGGTGTGTTGTTACCCAGGACAGGGTGTGTTGTTACCCAGGACAGGGTGTGTTGTTACCCAGGACAGTGTGTGTTGTTACCCAGGACAGTGTGTGTTGTTACCCAGGACAGTGTGTTGTTGTTACCCAGGACAGTGTGTTGTTGTTACCCAGGACAGTGTGTTGTTGTTACCCAGGACAGTGTGTTGTTACCCAGGACAGTGTGGTGTTACCCAGGACAGTGTGTTGTTACCCAGGACAGTGTGTTGTTACCCAGGACAGTGTGTTGTTACCCAGGACAGTGTGTAGTTACCCAGGACAGTGTGTTGTTACTCAGGACAGTGTGTTGTTACCCAGGACAGTGTGTTGTTACCCAGGACAGTGTGTTGTTACCCAGGACAGTGTGTTGTTACCCAGGACAGTGTGTTGTTACCCAGGACAGTGTGTTGTTACCCAGGACAGTGTGTTGTTACCCAGGACAGTGTGTGTTGTTACCCAGGACAGTGTGTTGTTACCCAGGACAGTGTGTTGTTACCCAGGACAGTGTGTTGTTACCCAGGACAGTGTGTTGTTACCCAGGACAGTGTGTTGTTACCCAGGACAGTGTGTTGTTGTTACCCAGGACAGTGTGTTGTTGTTACCCAGGACAGTGTGTTGTTACCCAGGACAGTGTGTTGTTACCCAGGACAGTGTGTGTTGTTACCCAGGACAGTGTGTGTTGTTACCCAGGACAGTGTGTGTTGTTACCCAGGACAATGTGTTGTTACCCAGGACAGTGTGTTGTTACCCAGGACAGTGTGTTGTTACCCAGGACAGTGTGTGTTGTTACCCAGGACAGTGTGTGTTGTTACCCAGGACAGTGTGTGTTGTTACCCAGGACAATGTGTGTTGTTACCCAGGACAGTGTGTTGTTACCCAGGACAGTGTGTGTTGTTACCCAGGACAATGTGTGTTGTTACCCAGGACAGTGTGTTGTTACCCAGGACAGTGTGTGTTGTTACCTAGGACAGTGTGTTGTTACCCAGGACAGTGTGTTGTTACCTAGGACAGTGTGTTGTTACCCAGGACAGTGTGTTGTTACCCAGGACAGTCTGTTGTTACCCAGGACAGGGTGTGTTGTTACCCAGGACAGTGTGTGTTGTTACCCAGGACAGTGTGTGTTGTTACCCAGGACAGTGTGTTGTTACCCAGGACAGTGTGTTGTTACCCAGGACAGTGTGTTGTTACCCAGGACAGGGTGTGTTGTTACCCAGGACAGTGTGTGTTGTTACCCAGGACAGTGTGTGTTGTTACCCAGGACAGTGTGTGTTGTTACCCAGGACAGTGTGTGTTGTTACCCAGGACAGTGTGTTGTTACCCAGGACAGTGTGTGTTGTTACCCAGGACAGTGTGTTGTTGTTACCCAGGACAGTGTGTGTTGTTACCCAGGACAGTGTGTTGTTGTTACCCAGGACAGGGTGTGTTGTTACCCAGGACAGTGTGTTGTTGTTACCCAGGACAGTGTGTGTTGTTACCCAGGACAGTGTGTTGTTGTTACCCAGGACAGTGTATTGTTACCCAGGACAGTGTGTTGTTACCCAGGACAGTGTGTGTTGTTACCCAGGACAGTGTGTTGTTGTTACCCAGGACAGTGTGTTGTTACCCAGGACAGTGTGTTGTTACCCAGGACAGTGTGTGTTGTTACCCAGGACAGTGTGTGTTGTTACCCAGGACAGGGATCTTGCGTGACGTCTGTTGGTTGTAGATCAGCAGGTTTCCTTTGTTGGTCCCGACAGCCAATAGGGGCCCAGCCTTCGACCACAGGATGAATGACATCTGGTCTCTATGGAAACCAACACAGACGGGAAGGAATATTGTTATGGCCTGCAAACAGAGGTGTGTGAGGTGTGTGTGTGTGTGAGGTGGGTGAGGTGTGTGTGTGTGTGTGTGAGGTGGGTGAGGTGTGTGAGGTGGGTGAGGTGTGTGAGGTGGGTGTGTGTGTGTGAGGTGGGTGAGGTGGGTGAGGTGTGTGTGTGTGAGGTGTGTGTGTGTGTGTGTGAGGTGGGTGAGGTGGGTGAGGTGGGTGAGGTGTGTGAGGTGTTTGAGGTGTGTGAGGTGTGTGAGGTGTGTGAGGTGGGTGAGGTGTGTGAGGTGGGTGAGGTGGGTGAGGTGTGTGAGGTGGGTGAGGTGTGTGAGGTGGGTGAGGTGTGTGAGGTGTGTGAGGTGGGTGAGTCCAGCCCACCTCATGCCGCTGTCTATCTGTGAGGTCTTGTTGACGTTAGCGTCCCAGAGGTAAACGGAGCTGGACTTGTCAGAGATCACTGCCAAGATGTCTCCGTCCTTATCCCAGTCCATCCCTACACAACGCCTGGGTAGAGACAGAGAGAAAGAGAGAGGGAGACAGAGAGGGAGACAGAGAGGGAGAGACAGATATAGAGAGAGAGAGAGAGAGAGAGAGAGAGAGAGAGAGAGAGAGAGAGAGAGAGAGAGAGAGAGAGAGAGGGAGGGAGGGAGGGAGGGAGACAGAGAGAGAGACAGATATAGAGAGGGAGAGAGAGAGAGAGAGGGAGGGAGAGAGAGAGAGAGAGAGAGAGAGGGGGAGAGAGGGGGAGGGAGGGAGGGAGGGAGACAGAGAGAGAGAGAGAGGGAGAGAGAGAGAGGGAGGGAGGGAGAAAGGGAGAGAGAGGGAGGGAGAAAGGGAGAGAGAGGGAGGGAGGGAGGGAGAAAGGGAGAGAGAGGGAGGGAGAAAGGGAGAGAGACAGAGAGAGAGGGAGAGGGAGAAAGGGAGAGAGAGGGAGGGAGAAAGGGAGAGAGACAGAGAGAGAGGGAGAGAGGGGAGAGAGAGAGAGAGAGAGAGAGAGAGAGAGAGAGAGAGAGAGAGAGAGAGAGAGAGAGAGAGAGAGGGAGGGAGAGAGAGAGAGAGAGAGAGAGAGGGGGAGAGAGGGGGAGGGAGGGAGATGTGTTAGTATCGTCCCAGCAGGTCAGATGTATCAGTATGGTCCCAGCAGGTCAGATGTGTCAGTATGGTCCCAGCAGGTCAGATGTGTCAGTATCGTCCCAGCAGGTCAGATGTGTCAGTATCATCCCAGTAGGTCAGATGTGTTAGTATCGTCCCAGCAGGTCAGATGTATCAGTATCATCCCAGCAGGTCAGATGTGTCAGTATGGTCCCAGCAGGCCAGATGTGTCAGTATCGTCCCAGCAGGTCAGATGTGTCAGTATCATCCCAGCAGGTCAGATGTGTTAGTATCGTCCCAGCAGGTCAGATGTATCAGTATGGTCCCAGCAGGTCAGATGTGTCAGTATCATCCCAGCAGGTCAGATGTGTCAGTATCGTCCCAGCAGGTCAGATGTGTCAGTATCATCCCAGCAGGTCAGATGTGTCAGTATGGTCCCAGCAGGCCAGATGTGTCAGTATCGTCCCAGCAGGTCAGATGTGTCAGTATCGTCCCAGCAGGTCAGATGTGTCAGTATCGTCCCAGCAGGTCAGATGTGTCAGTATCATCCCAGCAGGTCAGATGTGTCAGTATGGTCCCAGCAGGCCAGATGTGTCAGTATCGTCCCAGCAGGTCAGATGTGTCAGTATCGTCCCAGCAGGTCAGATGTGTCAGTATCGTCCCAGCAGGTCAGATGTGTCAGTATCGTCCCAGCAGGTCAGATGTGTCAGTATCGTCCCAGCAGGTCAGATGTATCAGTATGGTCCCAGCAGGCCAGATGTGTCAGTATGGTCCCAGCAGGCCAGATGTGTCAGTATCGTCCCAGCAGGTCAGATGTGTCAGTATCGTCCCAGCAGGTCAGATGTATCAGTATGGTCCCAGCAGGTCAGATGTATCAGTATGGTCCCAGCAGGTCAGATGTATCAGTATGGTCCCAGCAGGTCAGATGTGTCAGTATCGTCCCAGCAGGTCAGATGTGTCAGTATCGTCCCAGCAGGTCAGATGTGTCAGTATCGTCCCAGCAGGTCAGATGTGTTAGTAGCAGGTCAGATGTCTCAGTATGGTCCCAGCAGGTCAGATGTCTCAGTATAGTCCCAGCAGGCCAGATGTGTCAGTATCGTCCCAGCAGGTCAGATGTGTCAGTATCGTCCCAGCAGGTCAGATGTGTCAGTATGGTCCCAGCAGGCCAGATGTGTCAGTATCGTCCCAGCAGGTCAGATGTGTCAGTATCGTCCCAGCAGGTCAGATGTGTTAGTAGCAGGTCAGATGTGTCAGTATCGTCCCAGCAGGCCAGATGTGTTAGTAGCAGGCCAGATGTGTCAGTATCGTCCCAGCAGGCCAGATGTGTTAGTAGCAGGCCAGATGTGTCAGTATCGTCCCAGCAGGTCAGATGTGTCAGTATCGTCCCAGCAGGTCAGATGTGTTAGTAGCAGGTCAGATGTGTCAGTATCGTCCCAGCAGGTCAGATGTATCAGTATCGTCCCAGCAGGCCAGATGTGTTAGTAGCAGGCCAGATGTGTCAGTATCGTCCCAGCAGGTCAGATGTGTCAGTATCGTCCCAGCAGGCCAGATGTGTCAGTATCGTCCCAGCAGGCCAGATGTGTCAGTATCGTCCCAGCAGGCCAGATAGATGTGTTTCTGCATGTTGAACTCACCCAGGTAGATTTAGTTCATTCTTCCTCTGTCCATGTCTGTCAAATATCTTCACTGAGCTGTCAGATCTTTAGAAAAGAACACAGTAAAATAGTATAGAATTAAACTAGTACAGTATAGTACATAATAGTACAGTACAGTACATAATAGTACAGTACATAACAGTACAGTATAGTACATAACAGTACAGTATAGTACATAACAGTACAGTACAGTACATAACAGTACAGTATAGTACATAGCAGTACAGTACAGTACATAACAGTACAGTACAGTACATAACAGTACAGTATAGTACATAACAGTACAGTACATAACAGTACAGTATAGTACATAGCAGTACAGTACAGTACATAACAGTACAGTACAGTACATAACAGTACAGTATAGTACATAACACTACAGTACAGTACATAACAGTACAGTACATAACAGTACAGTATAGTACATAACAGTACAGTATAGTACATAACAGTACAGTATAGTACATAACACTACAGTACAGTATAGTACATAACAGTACAGTACAGTACATAACAGTACAGTACAGTATAGTACATAACAGTACAGTATATAACAGTACAGTACAGTACATAACAGTACAGTATAGTACATAACAGTACAGTATAGTACATAACAGTACAGTATATAACAGTACATTATAGTACATAACAGTACAGTATAGTACATAACAGTACAGTATAGTACATAACACTACAGTACAGTATAGTACATAACAGTACAGTATATAACAGTACAGTACATAACAGTACAGTATAGTACATAACAGTACAGTATAGTACATAACAGTACAGTATATAACAGTACATTATAGTACATAACAGTACAGTATAGTACATAACAGTACAGTATAGTACATAACACTACAGTACAGTATAGTACATAACAGTACAGTATATAACAGTACAGTACATAACAGTACAGTATAGTACATAACAGTACAGTATAGTACATAACAGTACAGTATATAACAGTACAGTACAGTACATAACAGTACAGTATAGTACATAACAGTACAGTATAGTACAGTATATAACAGTACATTATAGTACATAACAGTACAGTATAGTACATAACAGTACAGTATAGTACATAACACTACAGTACAGTATAGTACATAACAGTACAGTATATAACAGTACAGTACATAACAGTACAGTATAGTACATAACAGTACAGTATAGTACATAACAGTACAGTATATAACAGTACATTATAGTACATAACAGTACAGTATAGTACATAACAGTACAGTATAGTACATAACACTACAGTACAGTATAGTACATAACAGTACAGTACATAACAGTACAGTATAGTACATAACAGTACAGTATAGTACATAACAGTACAGTATATAACAGTACAGTATAGTACATACAGTACAGTATAGTACATAACAGTACTCTCCCCCTCTCTCTCTCTCCCTCCTCTCTCCCTCCCTCTCCCTTTCTCCCTCCCTCCCTCTCCCCCTCTCTCCCTCCCTCTCCCTTTCTCCCTCCCTCTCTCCCTCTCTCCCTTTCTCCCTCCCTCTCCCCTCCTCCCCCTCTCTCCCTCCCTCTCCCTCCCTCCCTCCCCTCTCCCCCTCCCTCTCCCTCTCTCTCCCTCCCTTTCTCCCTCCCTCTCTCCCTCTCTCCCTCCCTCTCCCTTTCTCCCTCCCTCCCTTTCTCCCTCCCTCTCTCCCTCTCTCCCTCCCTCTCCCTTTCTCCCTCCCTCTCCCCCTCTCTCCCTCCCTCTCCCTTTCTCCCTCCCTCTCCCTTTCTCCCTCCCTCTCCCTCCCTCTCCCCCTCCCTTTCTCCCTCCCTCTCTCCCTCCCTCTCCCTTTCTCCCTCCCTCTCTCCCTCCCTCTCCCCCTCTCTCCCTCCCTCTCCCTTTCTCCCTCCCTCTCCCCCTCTCTCCCTCCCTCTCCCTTTCTCCCTCCCTCCCTCCCTCCCTCTCTCCCTCCCTCTCCCTTTCTCCCTCCCTCCCTCCCTCCCTCTCCCCCTCCCTCTCCCTCTCTCTCCCTTTCTCCCTCCTCTCTCCCTCCCTCTCCCTCTCTCTCCCTCCCTCTCCCTTTCTCCCTCCCTCTCTCCCTCCCTCTCCCTTTCTCCCTCCCTCTCTCTCCCTTTCTCCCTCCCTCTCTCTCCCTTTCTCCCTCCCTCCCTCTCCCTTTCTCCCTCCCTCCCTCTCTCCCTCCCTCCCTCCCTCTCTCTGAGAGACTTTTACACCATAAAACACCATAATAACATGTATGTTGAAGACCACTAAACGCCCTGGACCAGGAGTTTTACACCATAATAACATGTATGGTGAAGACCTCCACTAAACGCCCTGGACCAGGAGTTTTACACCATAATAACATGTATGGTGAAGACCTCCACTAAACGCCCTGGACCAGGAGTTTTACACCATAATAACATGTATGGTGAAGACCTCCACTAAACGCCCTGGACCAGGAGTTTTACACCATAATAACATGTATGTTGAAGACCTCCACTAAACGCCCTGGACCAGGAGTTTTACACCATAATAACATGTATGGTGAAGACCTCCACTAAACGCCCTGGACCAGGAGTTTTACACCATAATAACATGTATGCTGAAGACCTCCACTAAACGCCCTGGACCAGGAGTTTTACACCCTAATAACATGTATGCTGAAGACCTCCACTAAACACCCTGGACCAGGAGTTTTACACCATAATAACATGTATGCTGAAGACCTCCACTAAACGCCCTGGACCAGGAGTTTTACACCATAATAACATGTATGCTGAAGACCTCCACTAAACGCCCTGGACCAGGAGTTTTACACCATAATAACATGTATATTGAAGACCTGCACTAAACGCCCTGGACCAGGAGTTTTACACCATAATAACATGTATGCTGAAGACCTCCACTAAACGCCCTGGACCAGGAGTTTTACACCATAACGACATGTATGCTGAAGACCTCCACTAAACGCCCTGGACCAGGAGTTTTACACCATAATAACATGTATGTTGAAGACCTCCACTAAACGCCCTGGACCAGGAGTTTTACACCATAATAACACGTATGTTGAAGACCTCCACTAAACGCCCTGGACCAGGAGTTTTACACCATAGTAACATGTATGTTGAAGACCTCCACTAAACGCCCTGGACCAGGAGTTTTACACCATAGTAACATGTATGTTGAAGACCTCCACTAAACGCCCTGGACCAGGAGTTTTACACCATAATGACATGTATGTAGAAGACCTCCACTAAACGCCCTGGACCAGGAGTTTTACACCATAATAACATGTATATTGAAGACCTCCACTAAACGCCCTGGACCAGGAGTTTTACACCATAATAACATGTATGGTGAAGACCTCCACTAAACGCCCTGGACCAGGAGTTTTACACCATAATAACATGTATGTTGAAGACCTCCACTAAACGCCCTGGACCAGGAGTTTTACACCATAATAACATGTATGGTGAAGACCTCCACTAAACGCCCTGGACCAGGAGTTTTACACCATAATAACATGTATGTTGAAGACCTCCACTAAACGCCCTGGACCAGGAGTTTTACACCATAATAACATGTATGGTGAAGACCTCCACTAAACGCCCTGGACCAGGAGTTTTACACCATAATAACATGTATGGTGAAGACCTCCACTAAACGCCCTGGACCAGGAGTTTTACACCATAATAACATGTATGTTGAAGACCTCCACTAAACGCCCTGGACCAGGAGTTTTACACCATAATAACATGTATGGTGAAGACCTCCACTAAACGCCCTGGACCAGGAGTTTTACACCATAATAACATGTATATTGAAGACCTCCACTAAACGCCCTGGACCAGGAGTTTTACACCATAATAACATGTATGGTGAAGACCTCCACTAAACGCCCTGGACCAGGAGTTTTACACCATAATAACATGTATGTTGAAGACCTCCACTAAACGCCCTGGACCAGGAGTTTTACACCATAACAACATGTATGCTGAAGACCTCCACTAAACGCCCTGGACCAGGAGTTTTACACCATAATAACATGTATGGTGAAGACCTCCACTAAACGCCCTGGACCAGGAGTTTTACACCATAATAACATGTATGGTGAAGACCTCCACTAAACGCCCTGGACCAGGAGTTTTACACCATAATAACATGTATGCTGAAGACCTCCACTAAACGCCCTGGACCAGGAGTTTTACACCATAATAACATGTATGGTGAAGACCTCCACTAAACGCCCTGGACCAGGAGTTTTACACCATAATAACATGTATGGTGAAGACCTCCACTAAACGCCCTGGACCAGGAGTTTTACACCATAATAACATGTATGTTGAAGACCTCCACTAAACGCCCTGGACCAGGAGTTTTACACCATAATAACATGTATGGTGAAGACCTCCACTAAACGCCCTGGACCAGGAGTTTTACACCATAATGACATGTATGTTGAAGACCTCCACTAAACGCCCTGGACCAGGAGTTTTACACCATGATAACATGTATGCTGAAGACCTCCACTAAACGCCCTGGACCAGGAGTTTTACACCATAATAACATGTATGGTGAAGACCTCCACTAAACGCCCTGGACCAGGAGTTTTAACAACTCACCCTGCGACAGCGATGTAGTTCCCCAGGGTCTTCTGCCATTTGTACTGGAGACAGGAACCCAACCAAGCTCTGTCTGTGAGGGTGAAAACACGCTGCAGAGAGAGAGAGAGAGAGGGAGGGGGAGAGAGAGAGAGGGAGAGAGAGAGAGGGAGAGAGACAGAAAGAGAGAGAGACAGAGAGAGACAGAGAGAGAGATAGAGAGATAGAGAGACAGAGAGAGAGTGAGAGACAGAGAGAGAGAGAGACAGAGAGAGAGGGAGAGAGACAGAGAGAGAGAGAGACAGAGAGAGAGACAGACCGAGAGGGAGCGGGAGAGAGAGAGAAGGAATAATTTGGTCTAGTGGGTAAGGTTAAAGAACTTATCATCAGTAGAAACAACGGAGCATTCTCCCCGCCTGTTTCAGTAAAAAGCTGAGGGACGGGGATGGAGAAATGTAATCACTCTCAAATTCATAGACTGAGCTTTGGATGCAAGAACTGACCATCCATGATATCAACATGTTTTGAGGCTATAGTGTTAATTTCAAAACATTAGGGTAAAACAAGCTTATATTGTGGGTTCTGATGGAGTACGACAGTTGAGCTAAACTCATGAGGCATTAATAAGTTATTTTATTCAAGAATGAATGAGTACATATCATGAATTTATTAATCCAAATTGGATGTAACAACTACAGACTTCCCCTTTAACACTGCAGTCTACAGCAGGGTTTCTACAGACTTCCCCTTTAACACTGCAGTCTACAGCAGGGTTTCTACAGACTTCCCCTTTAATGCTGCAGTCTACAGCAGGGATTCTACAGATGGTCCCTTTAACGCTGCAGTCTACAGCAGGGTTTCTACAGACTTCCCCTTTAACATTGCAGTCTACAGCAGGGTTTCTACAGACTTGCCCTTTAACGCTGCAGTCTACAGCAGGGTTTCTACAGATGGTCCCTTTAACACTGCAGTCTACAGCAGGGTTTCTACAGACTTCCCCTTTAACACTGCAGTCTACAGCAGGGTTTCTACAGACTTCCCCTTTAACGCTGCAGTCTACAGCAGGGTTTCTACAGATGGTCCCTTTAACACTGCAGTCTACAGCAGGGTTTCTACAGACTTCCCCTTTAACACTGCAGTCTACAGCAGGGTTTCTACAGACTTCCCCTTTAACACTGCAGTCTACAGCAGGGTTTCTACAGACTTCCCCTTTAACGCTGCAGTCTACAGCAGGGTTTCTACAGACTTCCCCTTTAACGCTGCAGTCTACAGCAGGGTTTCTACAGATGGCCCCTTTAACACTGCAGTCTACAGCAGGGTTTCTACAGACTTCCCCTTTAACACTGCAGTCTACAGCAGGGTTTCTACAGACTTCCCCTTTAATGCTGCAGTCTACAGCAGGGTTTCTACAGATGGTCCCTTTAACACTGCAGTCTACAGCAGGGTTTCTACAGACTTCCCCTTTAATGCTGCAGTCTACAGCAGGGATTCTACAGATGGTCCCTTTAACACTGCAGTCTACAGCAGGGTTTCTACAGACTTCCCCTTTAACGCTGCAGTCTACAGCAGGGTTTCTACAGATGGTCCCTTTAACACTGCAGTCTACAGCAGGGTTTCTACAGACTTCCCCTTTAACGCTGCAGTCTACAGCAGGGTTTCTACAGACTTCCCCTTTAACGCTGCAGTCTACAGCAGGGTTTCTACAGACTTCCCCTTTAACGCTGCAGTCTACAGCAGGGTTTCTACAGATGGCCCCTTTAACACTGCAGTCTACAGCAGGGTTTCTACAGACTTCCCCTTTAACACTGCAGTCTACAGCTGGGTTTCTACAGACTTCCCCTTTAACGCTGCAGTCTACAGCAGGGTTTCTACAGATGGTCCCTTTAACACTGCAGTCTACAGCAGGGTTTCTACAGACTTCCCCTTTAATGCTGCAGTCTACAGCAGGGATTCTACAGATGGTCCCTTTAACACTGCAGTCTACAGCAGGGTTTCTACAGACTTCCCCTTTAACGCTGCAGTCTACAGCAGGGTTTCTACAGACTTCCCCTTTAACGCTGCAGTCTACAGCAGGGTTTCTACAGACTTCCCCTTTAACGCTGCAGTCTACAGCAGGGTTTCTACAGATGGCCCCTTTAACACTGCAGTCTACAGCAGGGTTTCTACAGACTTCCCCTTTAACACTGCAGTCTACAGCTGGGTTTCTACAGACTTCCCCTTTAACGCTGCAGTCTACAGCAGGGTTTCTACAGATGGTCCCTTTAACACTGCAGTCTACAGCAGGGTTTCTACAGACTTCCCCTTTAATGCTGCAGTCTACAGCAGGGATTCTACAGATGGTCCCTTTAACACTGCAGTCTACAGCAGGGTTTCTACAGACTTCCCCTTTAACACTGCAGTATACAGCAGGGTTTCTACAGACTTCCCCTTTAACGCTGCAGTCTACAGCAGGGTTTCTACAGATGGTCCCTTTAACACTGCAGTCTACAGCAGGGTTTCTACAGATGCTCCCTTTAACATTGCAGTCTACAGCAGGGTTTCTACAGACTTCCCCTTTAACACTGCAGTCTACAGCAGGGATTCTACAGATGGTCCCTTTAAAGCTGCAGTCTACAGCAGGGTTTCCCCAAGGCCCGTCACTGGAACCACCCTGGGTGCACGTTTTGGTTTTTGCCCTTGTTGGACACAGCTTGTTCAAAAAAAATCTATGCTTGATCATGAGCTGGTTGCTTGATAATGAGCTGCAAGCTTGATAATGAGCTGCAAGCTTGATAATGAGCTGGTTACTTGATAATGAGCTAGAAGCTTGATAATGAGCTGGTTACTTGATAATGAGCTGGAAGCTTGATAATGAGCTGGTTGCTTGATAATGAGCTGGAAGCTTGATAATGAGCTGGTTACTTGATAATGAGCTGGAAGCTTGATAATGAGCTGGTTACGTGATAATGAGCTGGAAGCTTGATAATGAGCTGGTTACTTGATAATGAGCTGGTTGCTTGATAATGAGCTGGTTGCTTGATAATGAGCTGGTTGCTTGATAATGAGCTGGTTGCTTGACTCAGCTGTGTAGTACAAACCCAAAACGTGCACAGAGGGGAAGCTCCAGGATAGAGTTGGTGAAACCCTGGTCTACAGAACATATAACCACCCCCAGCCTGGGTACGAATCCCGACTCCACTATACAGGTACGTCCCTCTTATCGCTGTATTTTCCCCACTCAAGTCTGCTACCGATATCCCCTGTCCCAATAAAGGGAGCTAGTTTGTAACAGGTGGTTTTACCTGGTGCAAATGATTAGTTAGCCAAGAAGTAGCCTTACTGGTAACGTTAGCTAGCTAGCCAGCTAACATTAGCAACATTTGGGTTCGGGGACACCACAACCAAAATATAAACGCGTAGCCAATTGAAATACCCGGTTTAAGTAAGTATATACAGATATTATATAACTATACCCGTGTTGTTTCTAGGCAACAATACCTTCATTTTTGTAGAGTGTTTTAGTCTTGAGTAAATCTTCACCAAAGCATCGCAGCAAATTTGGGTCCGTATCCCAGAATGCTTCACTCCTCAGCGTCCGCATATCGACCGAAGCGATGTCATGGCAACAGCCAATGAGCGCCGCTCTGGAGCGTCTTCCTGTTTGGACCAGCCAGTCAAATACCGGGTTTCACTTACAAACATGGGTCTTCACAAAATATTCGTACCTGTTTTGAATTATTCCACATTTTGTTGTTTTACAGCCTGACTTCACAATTGATTGACATGTATCATCTCAGCCATACACACACACACAATACCCCCTTAATAATGACATATTGAAAATGAAATACAGATCTCATTTACAACCAAATGTATTCCTCACACATGCTTCGTAAACAACAGGTGTGGAATAACAGTGAAATGCTTACTTAGTCTGTTTTACGAAGCATATGAAAAATAACATTTGATTTGATTTAATAACTAGTTACACTTATAAGTGAGAAACAGACTCAAAATGTTGATAACAATGCAGAGAGAAAGAAATTAGAAAAATAATACTACAAGTTATAATACAGAATGAGTAAGGGTAACATGGCTATATACACAGGGTACCAGTACTGAGTCATATACTAGGTAATAACTTGGCTATATACACAGGGTACCAGTACAGAGCCATATACAGGGGTACGAGGTAATAACTTAGCTATATACACAGGGTACCAGTAGAGAGCCATATACAGGGGTACTAGGTAAAAACATGGCTATATACACAGGGTACCAGTACAGAGCCATATACTAGGTAATAACTTGGCTATATACACAGGGTACCAGTACAGAGCCATATACAGGGGTACTAGGTAAAAACATGGCTGTATACACAGGGTACCAGTACTGAGTCATATACTAGGTAATAACTTGGCTATATACACAGGGTACCAGTACAGAGCCATATACAGGGGTACGAGGTAATAACTTAGCTATATACACAGGGTACCAGTAGAGAGCCATATACAGGGGTACTAGGTAAAAACATGGCTATATACACAGGGTACCAGTACAGAGCCATATACAGGGGTACGAGGTAATAACATGGCTATATACACAGGGTACCAGTACAGAGCCATATACAGGGGTACTAGGTAATAACATGGCTATATACACGGGGTACCAGTACTGAGTCATATGCAGGGGTACTAGGTAATAACATGGCTATATACACGGGGCACCAGTACTGAGTCATATGCAGGGGTACTAGGTAATAACTTAGCTATATACACGGGGTACTAGGTAATAACTTAGCTATATACACGGGGTACCAGTACTGAGTTGATGTGCAGGGGTACGAGGTAATAACATGGCTGTATACACGGGGTACCAGTACTGGGTCATATACAGGGGTACTAGGTAATAACATGGCTATATACACAGGGTACCAGGTAATAACATGGCTATATACACAGGGTACCAGTACTGAGTCATATACAGGGGTACTAGGTAATAACATGGCTATATACACAAGGTACCAGGTAATAACATGGCTATATACACAAGGTAATTGAGGTAGATACAGTATGTACATACAGGTAGATAATAGACAGTAACAGCAGTGTACTGTAGGTAGGGGTAAAGGATAGATAATAGACAGTAACAGCAGTATACTGTAGGTAGGGGTAAATGATAAATAAGACAGTAACAGCAGTATACTGTAGGTAGGGGTAAAGGATAGATAATAGACAGTAACAGCAGTATACTGTAGGTGGGGGTAAAGGATAGATAATAGACAGTAACAGCAGTATACTGTAGGTAGGGATAAAGGATAGATAATAGACAGTAACAGCAGTATACTGTAGGTAGGGGTAAAGGATAGATAATAGACAGTAACAGCAGTATACTGTAGGTAGGGGTAAAGGATAGATAATAGACAGTAACAGCAGTATACTGTAGGTAGGGGTAAAGGATAGATTCTTGCAACTTTTCGGTTACTAGTCCAACGTTCTAACCAGGAGGCTACCCTGCCGCCCCGTGTGTAGAAGCTATTCAGGGTCATGTTGGTTCCAGGCTTGGTGCATCGGTACCACTTGCCGTCGGTTAGCAGAGAGAAACTGTCCATGTGTGGCTGGAGTACATTCTTAGGACCTTCCTCTGACACCGCCTGGTATAGAGGTCCTGGATGGCAGCACCTGGATTTGTTATGGATCCCCATTAGCTGCTGCCAAGACAAGGCGGGTTTATTATGGATCCCCATTAGGGTTTATTATGGATCCCCATTAGGGTTTATTATGGATCCCCATTAGCTGCTGCCAAGACAAGGTGGGTTTATTATGGATCCCCATTAGGGTTTATTATGGATCCCCATTAGCTGCTGCCAAGACAAGGCGGGTTTATTATGGATCCCCATTAGGGTTTATTATGGATCCCCATTAGCTGCTGCCAAGACAAGGTGGGTTTATTATGGATCCCCATTAGCTGTTGCCAAGACAAGGCGGGTTTATTATGGATCCCCATTAGGGTTTATTATGGATCCCCATTAGGGTTTATTATGGATCCCCATTAGCTGTTGCCAAGACAAGGCGGGTTTATTATGGATCCCCATTAGCTGTTGCCAAGGCAAGGCGGGTTTATTATGGATCCCCATTAGGGTTTATTATGGATCCCCATTAGCTGTTGCCAAGGCAAGGCGGGTTTATTATGGATCCCCATTAGCTGTTGCCAAGACAAGGCGGGTTTATTATGGATCCCCATTGGTTCCTGCCAAGGCAGCAGCTACTCTTCCTGGGGTTTATTATGGATCCCCATTAGTTCCTGCCAAGGCAGCAGCTACTCTTCCTGGGGTTTATAATGGATCCCCATTGGTTCCTGCCAAGGCAACAGCTACTGCTTTTTAGTCCAGCACTAGACTCAATCTGTGTCCAGGAAACAGGCCCCATATGTATTACTGACATGCTTGTCCTTGTTCAGGACTCCACACACTGGCTTCAGATTGAACCCTTGACTTCCACTGTCCAGGGAGTGACAATGTTCAGGTAAAATATTGTGGATTGTGCAACATTTCCCCATTATTCTCTCCCCCCCCCCCCACCCCCACCCCCCCAAAAAAATGTATTCAATCTCTGTTAAATTGGTAGTTGATAATCTCTGTTAAATTGGTAGTTGATAATCTCTGTTAAATTGGTAGTTGATAATCTCTGTTAAATTGGTAGTTGATAATCTCTGTTAAATTGGTAGTTGATCATCTCTGTTAAATTGGTAGTTGATCATCTCTGTTAAATTGGTAGTTGATAATCTCTGTTAAATTGGTTGTTGATAATCTCTGTTAAATTGGTAGTTGATCATCTCTGTTAAATTGGTTGTTGATCATTTCTAGACAATCATTTTTCAGGTCTTGATTTTCAAATAGATTTCAGTCAAAACTGCAACTCCTCCAATCAGGAACATTCACTGTCGTCTTGGAAAGCAACTCCTGTGTAAACATCCCCAACCTCAATATATATATATATATATACACACACACACATACACACAAGTTTAGGACAGAGGCTGAATTTTAATACAAATGGTTTTATTATCATACATTTCTTTATCCATCCCTGGGTAGGACATGAGACGGAGGGGAGAGAGGGAGGGAGAGCGAGAGAGGAAGACGGGGGGGAAAGAGGGAGACGGGGGGGAAAGAGAGGGAGACGGGGGGGAAAGAGAGGAAGACGGGGGGGAAAGAGAGGGAGACGGGGGGGAAAGAGAGGGAGACGGGGGGGAAAGAGAGGGAGACGGGGGGGAAAGAGAGGGAGACGGGGGGGAAAGAGAGGGAGACGGGGGGGAAAGAGAGGGAGACGGGGGGGAAAGAGAGGGAGACGGGGGGAGAGGAGTAGAAGGGGCGAGAGAAGGAGAAGGGGAGGGGGAAGAAAGAGGGAGAAGGGGATGGGGGAGTAGAAGGGGAGAGAGAGGGAGAAGGGGAGGGAGGTATATATGGTGCCCTACTGTGTGTGGCTTTGGTCAAAAGTAGTGCACCATTATAGGGAATAGGGTGCCATTTGAGGGTACATCCCCGCTGTGTAGTAACAGGATCTTCTATGTTATTTACACCGTCTCTCACTCAGCTCATCTTAACACACCGACTATAGCACAGTGATGATATAAGAGACCAGAGATACGCTGGGAAAATAACAACAGCACCACACATGTTGTACGTCTGACTGGTACATAGTTACAGTACAGGAAATAAAGGAATCGTTTTCCATTGGAATGTCTTAGTTCCTCTACGGCCAAACACTTCCACTGTTTAACAGAAGTGTCTGACTAAATGGATCTGTGTGTGTGTGTGTGTGTGTGTGTGTGTAAAGGGGCTTGTGTTGGCCCCTAGATCTGTCAGTGTAGACATGAAGCCTGGCTCTCTCTCTCTTACTATGTGTACAGCAGAGACACTCTCAGAGCCTTGGAACACACACACTCCTACTTTCCATTTTACACTTCATACTCGGCTCTGTAAATGCAGGGATGGGTTGCGGTGTGTGTGTGTGTGTGTGTGAGCGGAAATGAGGACAGAACAGCAGGGGATCAGGAGACCAGAATATTCTCTTTAAAAACACACACACACACACACACACACACACACACACACAGCTCTTATCTGTTGTTCAGGCAGTTGAGGTGAATTGAGTAGCTTCCTGTCAGAGTACAGTCCAATAACACTGTCTGCTACTTGGACTGATTATGTCAAAACACAATCTATCTCCTCTCTGACAAATGAGAGGGAGGAGATGAGAGAGAGGAGATGAGAGAGAGAGACACAGAGAGAGAGAGAGAGATGGAGAGACGGAGGGATGAGAGAGAGAGACGGAGGGAGAGAGAGAGAGAGAGAGAGAGAGAGAGACAGGCTGACTGAATTCCTCACCGACAGGCTGACTGAATTCCTCACCGACAGGCTGACTAAATTCCTCACACCGACAGGCTGACTAAATTCCTCTCACCGACAGGCTGACTAAATTCGTCACCGACAGGAGGAGAGAGACAGAGAGAGAGCGGGGAGGAGAGAGACAGAGAGAGAGCGGGGAGGAGAGAGACAGAGAGGGGAGGAGAGAGACAGACAGAGAGAGAGGAGAGGAGAGAGCGGGGAGGAGAGAGACAGAGAGAGAGAGAGACAGAGAGAGAGAGCTCTTCAATCTGTAGTCAGTAATCTCCTCTCCAACTAAATGTCTATAATGTCCTCCTGGTTTTAGTGGAATGTTACAGTTAAACTCCCAATGGAGGTAACCCTGGAGACAAGGAGGAATGGGGAGGTTCCAAAAAGTGTTCAGGTGTGTTCAGGTGTATTCAGGTGTGTGAGTGTTCAGGTTTGTTCAGGTGTGTGAGTGTTCACAGTTTGACAGCCACCACACAGGCCCCAGCCCGGCCCAGACACAGTGGAGCCACCTAGAGGAAAAACACAGGAAGGAACAAATCAAGTCAAATTGTATTTGTCACATGCGGCGAATACAACAGGTGTAGGTAGACCTGACAGTGAAATGCTGAATACAACAGGTGTAGTAGACCTGACAGTGAAATGCTGAATACAACAGGTGTAGTAGACCTGACAGTGAAATGCTGAATACAACAGGTGTAGTAGACCTCACAGTGAAATGATGAATACAACAGGTGTAGTAGACCTCACAGTGCAATGCTGAATACAACAGGTGTAGTAGACCTCACAGTGCAATGCTGAATACAACAGGTGTAGACCTCACAGTGAAATGCTGAATACAACAGGTGTAGTAGACCTCACAGTGAAATGCTGAATACAACAGGTGTAGTAGACCTCACAGTGAAATGCTGAATACAACAGGTGTAGTAGACCTCACAGTGAAATGCTGAATACAACAGGTGTAGTAGACCTGACAGTGAAATGCTGAATACAACAGGTGTAGTAGACCTGACTGTGAAATGCTGAATACAACAGGTGTAGTAGACCTTACAGTGAAATGCTGAATACAACAGGTGTAGTAGACCTGACAGTGAAATGCTGAATACAACAGGTGTAGTAGACCTGACAGTGAAATGCTGAATACAACAGGTGTAGTAGACCTCACAGTGAAATGCTGAATACAACAGGTGTAGTAGACCTCACAGTGAAATGCTGAATACAACAGGTGTAGTAGACCTGACAGTGAAATGCTGAATACAACAGGTGTAGTAGACCTCACAGTGAAATGCTGAATACAACAGGTGTAGTAGACCTCACAGTGAAATGCTGAATACAACAGGTGTAGTAGACCTCACAGTGAAATGCTGAATACAACAGGTGTAGTAGACCTCACAGTGAAATGCTGAATACAACAGGTGTAGTAGACCTCACAGTGAAATGCTGAATACAACAGGTGTAGTAGACCTCACAGTAAAATGATGAATACAACAGGTGTAGTAGACCTTACAGTGAAATGCTGAATACAACAGGTGTAGTAGACCTTACAGTGAAATGCTGAATACAACAGGTGTAGTAGACATCACAGTGAAATGCTGAATACAACAGGTGTAGTAGACCTGACAGTGAAATGCTGAATACAACAGGTGTAGTAGACATCACAGTGAAATGCTGAATACAACAGGTGTAGTAGACCTGACAGTGAAATGCTGAATACAACAGGTGTAGTAGACCTGACAGTGAAATGCTGAATACAATAGGTGTAGTAGACCTGACAGTGAAATGCTGAATACAACAGGTGTAGTAGACCTGACAGTGAAATGCTGAATACAACAGGTGTAGTAGACCTCACAGTGAAATGCTGAATACAACAGGTGTAGTAGACCTCACAGTGAAATGCTGAATACAACAGGTGTAGGTAGACCTCACAGTGAAATGCTGAATACAACAGGTGTAGTAGACCTCACAGTGAAATGCTGAATACAACAGGTGTAGTAGACCTCACAGTGAAATGCTGAATACAACAGGTGTAGTAGACCTTACAGTGAAATGCTGAATACAACAGGTGTAGTAGACCTTACAGTGAAATGCTGAATACAACAGGTGTAGTAGACCTTACAGTGAAATGCTGAATTACAACAGGTGTAGTAGACCTCACAGTGAAATGCTGAATACAACAGGTGTAGGTAGACCTCACAGTGAAATGCTGAATACAACAGGTGTAGGTAGACCTTACAGTGAAATGCTGAATACAACAGGTGTAGTAGACCTGACAGTGAAATGCTGAATACAACAGGTGTAGTAGACCTGACAGTGAAATGCTGAATACAACAGGTGTAGTAGACCTGACAGTGAAATGCTGAATACAACAGGTGTAGTAGACCTGACAGTGAAATGCTGAATACAACAGGTGTAGTAGACCTCACAGTGAAATGCTGAATACAACAGGTGTAGTAGACCTCACAGTGAAATGCTGAATACAACAGGTGTAGGTAGACCTTCCAGTGAAATGCTGAATACAACAGGTGTAGTAGACCTCACAGTGAAATGCTGAATACAACAGGTGTAGTAGACCTCACAGTGAAATGCTGAATACAACAGGTGTAGTAGACCTCACAGTGAAATGCTGAATACAACAGGTGTAGTAGACCTCACAGTGAAATGCTGAATACAACAGGTGTAGTAGACCTTACAGTGAAATGCTGAATACAACAGGTGTAGTAGACCTTACAGTGAAATGCTGAATACAACAGTAGAGTTATTAGATAGATAATAACCAGAGAGTAGAGTTATTAAAGTGACTATGGATAGATAATAACCAGGGGGTAGAGTTATTAGATAGATAATAACCAGGGGGTAGAGTTATTAAAGTGGCTATGGATAGATAATAACCAGAGAGTAGAGTTATTAGATAGATAATAACCAGGGACTAGAGTTATTAAAGTGACTATGGATAGATAATAACCAGGGGTTAGAGTTATTAAAGTGACTATGGATAGATAATAACCAGGGAGTAGAGTTATTAAAGTGACTATGGATAGATAATAACCAGGAGGTAGAGTTATTAGATAGATAATAACCAGGGGGTGGAGCTATTAAAGTTACTATGGATAGATAATAACCAGGGGGTAGAGCTATTAAAGTTACTATGGATAGATAACAACCAGGGAGTTATTAAAGTGACTATGGATAGATAATAACCAGGGAGTAGAGTTATTGGATAGATAATAACCAGGGGTTATAGTTATTAAAGTGGCTATGGATAGATAATAACCAGGGGTTAGAGTTATTAAAGTGACTATGGTTAGATAATAACCAGATAGTAGAGTTAAAGTGACTATGGATAGATAATAACCAGGGAGTAGAGTTATTAAAGTGACTATGAATAGATAATAACCAAGAGGTAGAGTTATTAGATAGATAATAACCGGGGGGTAGAGTTATTAAATTGACTATGGATAGATAATAACCAGGGGGTAGAGTTATTAAAGTGACTATGGATAGATAATAGCCAGGGAGTAGAGTTATTAAAGTGACTATGGATAGATAATAACCAGGGAGTAGAGTTATTAAAGTGACTATGGATAGATAATAACCAGGGAGTAGAGTTATTAGATAGATAATAACCGGGGGGGTAGAGTTATTAAAGTGACTATGGATAGACAATAACCAGGGGGTAGAGTTATTAGATAGATAATAACCGGGGGTAGAGTTATTAAAGTGACTATGGATAGATAATAACCAGGGGGTAGAGTTATTAAAGTGGTTATGGATAGATAATAACCAGGGGGTAGAGTTATTAGATAATAACCAGGGGTTAGAGTTATTAAAGTGGCTATGGGTAGATAATAACCAGAGAGTAGCGATATTAAAGTGACTATGGATAGATAATAACCAGGGGGTAGAGTTATTAAAGTGACTATGGATAGATAATAGCCAGGGAGTAGAGTTATTAAAGTGACTATGGATAGATAATAACCAGGGAGTAGAGTTATTAAAGTGACTATGGATAGATAATAACCAGAGAGTAGAGTTATTAAAGTGACTATGGATAGATAATAACCAGGGAGTAGAGTTATTAGATAGATAATAACCGGGGGGGTAGAGTTATTAAAGTGACTATGGATAGACAATAACCAGGGGTAGAGTTATTAGATAGATAATAACCGGGGGGTAGAGTTATTAAAGTGACTATGGATAGATAATAACCAGGGGGTAGAGTTATTAAAGTGGTTATGGATAGATAATAACCAGGGGGTAGAGTTATTAGATAGATAATAACCAGGGGTTAGAGTTATTAAAGTGGCTATGGGTAGATAATAACCAGAGAGTAGCGATATTAAAGTGACTATGGATAGATAATAACCAGGGAGTAGAGTTATTAAAGTGACTATGGATAGATAATAACCAGGGGTTAGAGTTATTAAAGTGACGATGGATAGATAATAACCAGGGAGTAGAGTTATTAAAGTGACTATGGATAGATAATAACCAGAGTAGAGATATTGGATAGATAATAACCAGGGGTTAGAGTTATTAAAGTGACTATGGAGAGATAATAACCAGGGAGTAGAGTTATTAAAGTGGCTATGGATAGATAATAACCAGGGGGTAGAGTTATTAGATAGATAATAGCAGGGGGTAGAGTTATTAAAGTGACTATGGAGAGATAATAACCAGGGGGTAGAACATAGAACACACACACTTACATAAAACAGACACATGAACATATTAAAACACTTGGAGAAATACGGACATTTACATAACAACACAACCAGAAGGGATGTGTGTGTGTGTGTGTGTGTATATACCTGAAGGGTTGTGTGTGTGTGTGTGTGTGTGTGTGTGTGTATATACCTGAAGGGATGTGTGTGTGTGTGTGTGTATGTGTGTGTGTGTGTGTGTGTGTATATACCTGAAGGGTTGTGTGTGTGTGTGTGTGTGTGTGTGTGTGTGTGTACCTGTGTCCACTCATTGGTCTGGGGATCGTAGGCCTCGACAGTGTTCAGGTACACCGTTCCATCGTAACCACCGACCGCATAGAGACGGTCTCCAAGGAGACACACACCGACAGCGTCACGACTGACGCTCATGGGGGCTACCGCCGTCCACGCATCCGCCTGGGGGTCGTACCTACACACACACACACACACACACACACACACACACACACACACACACTGTTGAATATCTCTAAACCTGCGCCAATATTTACTCAACATTTATAGCACAATTACCTAACACACACCCCCGACCCCCGACCGACTGACCTCTCCACACAGTCGCTGAGTCGTGATGCCAGGCTGGAGGCGGGAGCGTCATGTCCTCCAATAGCGTACAGGAAACCGTTCCAGGTAGCCACGCCCACCCCGCCACGACGCTTCGCCATCGGAGCGCAGCAGCTCCACCTGGTGGTGAGGAGGCCACACATCAACAACCTCATTCTCGTCACAGATTCACACCCTGGTCGGTTTATTAGGAAATGCCTATCCAGAACAGCCTGAATTATTTTGGGCGTGAATTCTACAAGTCACAGATACACACCCTGGTCGTTTTTTTAGGAAACGCCTATCCAGAACAGCCTGAATTATTTTGGGCGTGAATTCTACAAGTCACAGATACACACCCTGGTCGTTTTTTTAGGAAACACCTATCCAGAACAGCCTGAATTATTTGGGGTGTGGATTCTACATGTCACAGATACACACCCTGGTCGGTGTTTTAGGAAACGCCTATCCAGAACAGCCTGAATTATTTGGGGCGTGGATTCTACAAGGTGTCAGAAACGTTCTACAGGGATGTTGATGTCATCCCAAAGACGTTCTATCGAGCTCGGTCAGCGACAGTGTTTTCAGAGGTGGTCGGTCAGCGACAGTGTCTCAGAGGTGGTCGGTCAGTGACAGTGTTTTCAGAGGTGGTCGGTCAGCGACAGTGTTTCAGAGGTGGTCGGTCAGCGACAGTGTCTCAGAGGTGGTCGGTCAGCGACAGTGTCTCAGAGGTGCTGTGGCGTTCAAACGTTGTTCAACTGGTATCAAGGGACATTAACGTGTGCCAGGAAAACATTGGTCAGCGACAGTGTTTCAGAGGTGCTCGGTCAAACGTTCTTCAACTGCCTCCAGAACGGCCCGAATTATTCGGGGCATGAACACGTTGCTTAACTGGTATCAAGGGACATTAGCGTGCGCCAGGAAAACATTCCCCTCACCATTCCACCACAGACACCAGGCAGGACGGGGCCAAATCTGGACTCTGCCATCAGCATCAAGCAACAGGAACCATTCCACCACAGCCACCAGACTGTTCCGTCGACACCAGGCAGGACGGGGCCAAATCCGGACTCTGCCGTCAGCTTCAAGCAACAGGAACCATTCCACCACAGCCACCAGCCTGTTCCGTCAACACCAGGCAGGACGGGGCCAAATCTGGACTCTGCCGTCAGCTTCAAGCAACAGGAACCGGGATTCAACAGACAGGTTTTTCAACTCCTCATTTGTCCAGTGTTGATGATGTCGTGTCCACTGGAGACACTTCTACTTGTTGTTAGCTGATAGGACTGGAACCCGGTGTGGTCGTTTGCCTTTGTCAAACCGTTCTCAGTATAAACCCCAGACACCGTCTGTTAACCAGTTGCATCTCTAGGGGCGCCATTTCATTTTTGGATAAAAAACGTTCCCGTTTTAAGCGCGATATTTTGTCACGAAAAGATGCTCGACTATGCATATTCATATGACAGTTTTGGAAAGAAAACACTCTGAAGTTTCAGAATCTGCAAAGATTTTGTCTGTAAGTGCCCCAGAACTCATTCTACAGGCGAAACCAAGATGATACGTTAAACAGGAAATGAGCAGAATTTCTGAAGCTCTGTTTTCTAATGTCTCCTTATATGGCTGTGAATGCGACAGGAATAAGCTTAGACCTTCTGCCGTTTCCCCAAGATGTCGGCAGCATTGTGACGTATTTGTAGGCATATCATTGGAAGATTGGCCATAAGAGACTACATTTTCCAGGGGTCCGCCCGGTGTCCTTTGTCTAAATTTGTGCGTAATCTTCAGGTGCGGGCATTTTCTCCTGGGATTCAGGAGAGAAAGCACACTTCCACGAACGATATATCATCGAAGAGATATGTGAAAAACACCTTGAGGATTGATTCTAAACAAAGTTTGCCATGTTTTCAGTCGATATGATGGAGTTAATTTGGAAAAAAGTTCGCGTTTAGGACTGAGGACTGAATTTTCGGGTTTTTTTGGTAGCCAAATGTGATGTACAAAACGGAGCTATTTCTAATACACAAAGAATCTTTTTGGAAAAACTGAGCATCTGCTATCTAACTGAGAGTATCCTCATTGAAAACATCGGAAGTTCTTCAAAGGTAAATTATTTTATTTGAAGGCTTTTATGTTTTTGTTGAAATGTTGCCAGCTGAATGCTAAAGCTAAATGCTAACGCTAAATGCTAACGCTAAATGCTAACGCTAGCTAGCTACTTTTACACAAATGATTGTTTTCCTATGGTTGAGAAGCATATTTTGAAAATCTGAGATGACAGTGTTGTTTACAAAAGGCTAAGCTTGAGAGATGGCATATTTATTTCATTTCATTTGCGATTTTCATGAATAGTTAACGTTGTGTTATGCTAATGAGCTTGCTGATAGATTTACACAGTCCTGGATACAGGGGTTTTTTCATAGCTAAACGTGACGCAGAAAACGGAGCGATTTGTCCTAAACAAATAATCTTTCAGGAAAAACTGAACATTTGCTATCTGAGAGTCTCCTCATTGAAAACATCTGAAGTTCTTCAAAGGTAAATGATTTTATTTGAATGCTTTTCTGTTTTTTTGTGTAAATGTTGCCAGCTGAATGCTAATGCTAAATGCTACGTTAGCCATCAATACTGTTACACAAATGCTTGTTTTGCAATGGTTGAGAAGCATATTTTGAAAATCTGAGATGACAGTGTTGTTAACAAAAGGCTAAGCTTGAGAGCTAGCATATTTATTTCATTTCATTTGCGATTTTCATGAATAGTTAACGTTGCGTTATGGTAATGAGCTTGAGTCTGTATTCACGATCCCGGATCCGGGATGGGGAGATCAGAAAGGTTAAAATCATCACACCATTCTGTTCAAATCATCACACCATTCTGTTAAAATCGTCACACCATTCTCAGTATAAACAACAGACACGGTGTACCTAATAAACTGTCCGGTGGAACAGTAACTGAATGTCTTGATGCCTGTCTGTAGGAGCCATCCATTATGGTGAATGGGACGGTGTACCTAATAAACTGTCCGATGGAACAGTAACTGAATGTCTTGATGCCTGTCTGTAGGAGCCATCCATTATGGTGAATGGGACGGTGTACCTAATAAACTGTCCAGTGGAACAGTAACTGAATGTCTTGATGCCTGTCTGTAGGAGCCATACATTATGGTGAATGGGACGGTGTACCTAATAAACTGTCTGATGATATATAAATAAATAAATAAAATACATTTAAATAAATATATATAAAATATAAAATATATATATATATGACTCAATAACTGATGAGTGTATTTTGATTTATATAAATACACACACACACACACACACACACATATATATGTATATATGCCAAGAGTGCAAAGCTGTCATCAAGGCTACTTTCAAGAATCTCAAAAATATTTTGATTTGTTTAACACCTTTTTTGGTAACTACATGATTCCATATGTGTTATTTCAAAGTTTTGATGTCTTCACTATTATTCTACAATGTAGAAAATAGTAGAAATAAAGAAAAAACCTGGAATGAGTAGCTGTGTCCACACTTGACCGGTACTGTGTGTGTGTGTGTGTGTGTGTGTGTGTGTGTGTGTGTGTGTGTGTGTGTGTGTGTGTGTGTGTGTGTGTGTGTGTGTGTGTGTGTACACACTACAACCCATTGTTGAAGACCACTAAACACAGTTGCACACACACCTGTTGGTGTGGGGATCAAAACACTCAACGGAGCGAAGACAGGAGCTTCCATCACGACCCCCTACTGCATACAACCTGGAGAGGAGAGAGACAGGAGCTTCCATCACGACCCCCTACTGCATACAACCTGGAGAGGAGAGAGACAGGAGCTTCCATCACGACCCCCTACTGCATACAACCTGGAGAGGAGAGAGACAGGAGCTTCCATCACGACCCCCTACTGCATACAACCTGGAGAGGAGAGAGACAGGAGCTTCCATCACGACCCCCTACTGCATACAACCTGGAGAGGAGAGACAGAGAGAGAGAGAGAGGGAGACAGAGAGGGAGACAGGAGCTTCCATCACGACCCCCTACTGCATACAACCTGGAGAGGAGAGAGACAGGAGCTTCCATCACGACCCCCTACTGCATACAACCTGGAGAGGAGAGAGACAGGAGCTTCCATCACGACCCCCTACTGCATACAACCTGGAGAGGAGAGAGACAGGAGCTTCCATCACGACCCCCTACTGCATACAACCTGGAGAGGAGAGAGACAGGAGCTTCCATCACGACCCCCTACTGCATACAACCTGGAGAGGAGAGACAGAGAGAGAGAGAGAGGGAGACAGAGAGGGAGACAGGAGCTTCCATCACGACCCCCTACTGCATACAACCTGGAGAGGAGAGAGACAGGAGCTTCCATCACGACCCCCTACTGCATACAACCTGGAGAGGAGAGAGACAGGAGCTTCCATCACGACCCCCTACTGCATACAACCTGGAGAGGAGAGACAGAGAGAGAGAGGGGGGTGGGGGAGAGAGGGGGGGGGGGGGGAGAGAGAGAGGGGGGGGAGAAGAGACAGAGAGGGAGACAGGAGCTTCCATCACGACCCCCTACTGCATACAACCTGGAGAGGAGAGACAGAGAGGGAGACAGAGAGGGAGACAGAGAGGGAGACAGGAGCTTCCATCACGACCCCCTACTGCATACAACCTGGAGAGGAGAGACAGAGAGAGAGGGAGACAGAGAGGGAGAGAGAGAGAGAGAGAGAGAGAGAGAGGAGAGAGAGAGAGACAGAGAGAGAGAGGGAGACAGAGAGGGAGAGAGAGAGACAGAGAGAGAGAGGGAGAGAGAGAGACAGAGAGAGAGTGAGAGAGAGAGAGAGAGAGAGAGAGAGAGGGAGACAGAGAGGGAGAGAGAGAGACAGAGAGAGAGAGAGAGTGAGAGAGAGAGAGAGAGAGAGAGAGAGAGAGAGAGAGAGAGAGAGGGAGACAGAGAGTGAGAGAGAGAGAGAATGACAGATAAGGTCTGGGGGGGGAATAGCCCCTCTCGGTCTGGGGGGCTGAACAGCCCCTCTCGGTCTGGGGGGGAAATAACCCCTCCCTCGGTCTGGGGGGGGGAATAGCCCCTCTCGGTCTGGGGGGGGGGAATAGCCCCTCTCGGTCTGGGGGGGGGGGGAATAGCCCCTCTCGGTCTGGGGGGGGGGGGGAATAGCCCCTCTCGGTCTGGGGGGGGGGGGGGAATAGCCCCTCTCGGTCTGGGGGGGGGGGGGGGAATAGCCCCTCTCGGTCTGGGGGGGAATAGCCCCTCTCGGTCTGGGGGGGGGGGGGGGAATAGCCCCTCTCGGTCTGGGGGGGGGGGGGGGAATAGCCCCTCTCGGTCTGGGGGGGGGGGGAATAGCCCCTCTCGGTCTGGGGGGGGGGGGAATAGCCCCTCTCGGTCTGGGGGGGGGGGGGGGGGGGGATAGCCCCTCTCGGTCTGGGGGGGAAATAACCCCTCCCTCGGTCTGTCACAGACACATGGATTGGGAGACCCTTTAGCGACAGATGGATGTGTGTGTTTAGAGGACAGGGGAGGCGGTACGGCAGCAGTCCATCAGACGAGTCCTGGAGCTCCATCAGACGAGTCCTGGAGCTCCATCAGACGAGTCCTGGAGCTCCATCAGACGAGTCCTGGAGCTCCATCAGACGAGTCCTGCAGCATCACCAGTGAATACTAACAGAAAGCCTGTTCCTGCAGCATCACCAGTGAATACTAACAGAAAGCCTGTTCCTGCAGCATCACCAGTGAATACTAACAGAAAGCCTGTTCCTACAGCATCACCAGTGAATACTAACAGAAAGCCTGTTCCTACAGCATCACCAGTGAATACTAACAGAAAGCCTGTTCCTGCAGCATCACCAGTGAATACTAACAGAAAGCCTGTTCCTGCAGCATCACCAGTGAATACTAACAGAAAGCCTGTTCCCGCAGCATCACCAGTGAATACTAACAGAAAGCCTGTTCCTGCAGCATCACCAGTGAATACTAACAGAAAGCCTGTTCCTGCAGCATCACCAGTGAATACTAACAGAAAGCCTGTTCCTGCAGCATCACCAGTGAATACTAACAGAAAGCCTGTTCCTGCAGCATCACCAGTGAATACTAACAGAAAGCCTGTTCCTACAGCATCACCAGTGAATACTAACAGAAAGCCTGTTCCTGCAGCATCACCAGTGAATACTAACAGAAAGCCTGTTCCTGCAGCATCACCAGTGAATACTAACAGTAGACATATAGAATGACCTGCTCTAAGGCCCTCATATATACTGTATGAAACCTACCTTCCCTCCCTCTCCCCAGTACGGTGTGTGTGTGTGTGTGTGTACCTACTTTCCGC
>NC_143040.1:1042500-1117500 GCF_057628025.1 Oncorhynchus mykiss
TGTATTAACACCTATAGATATTACAGTATATAGATATTACAGTATATATTAACACCTATAGATATTACAGTATATATATTAACACTATAGATATTACAGTATATATTAACACCTATAGATATTACAGTATATAGATATTACAGTATATATTAACACCTATAGATATTACAGTATATATTAACACTATAGATATTACAGTATATAGATATTACAGTATATATTAACACCTATAGATATTACAGTATATATTAACACCTATAGATATTACAGTATATATATTAACACTATAGATATTACAGCATATATTAACACCTATAGATATTACAGTATATAGATATTACAGTATATAGATATTACAGTATATATTAACACCTATAGATATTACAGTATATATATTAACACTATAGATATTACAGTATATATTAACACCTATAGATATTACAGTATATAGATATTACAGTATATATTAACACCTATAGATATTACAGTATATATATTAACACTATAGATATTACAGCATATATTAACACCTATAGATATTACAGTATATAGATATTACAGTATATATTAACACCTATAGATATTACAGTATGTATTAACACCTATAGATATTACAGTATATATTAACACCTATAGATATTACAGTATATATTAACACCTATAGATATTACAGTATGTATTAACACCTATAGATATTACAGTATATATTAACACCTATAGATATTACAGTATGTATTAACACCTATAGATATTACAGTATGTATTAACACCTATAGATATTACAGTATATATTAACACCTATAGATATTACAGTATATATTAACACCTATAGATATTACAGTATGTATTAACACCTATATATATTACAGTATATATTAACACCTATAGATATTACAGTATCACCTATAGATATTACAGTATCACCTATAGATATTACAGTATATATTAACACCTATAGATATTACAGTATATATTAACACCTATAGATATTACAGTATGTATTAACACCTATATATATTACAGTATATATTAACACCTATAGATATTACAGTATCACCTATAGATATTACAGTATCACCTATAGATATTACAGTATATATTAACACCTATAGATATTACAGTATATATTAACACCTATAGATATTACAGTATATATTAACACCTATAGATATTACAGTATATAGATATTACAGTATATATTAACACCTATAGATATTACAGTATATATTAACACCTATAGATATTACAGCATATATTAACACCTATAGATATTACAGTATATAGATATTACAGTATATATTAACACCTATAGATATTACAGTATATATTAACACCTATAGATATTACAGTATGTATTAACACCTATAGATATTACAGTATATATTAACACCTATAGATATTACAGTATGTATTAACACCTATAGATATTACAGTATGTATTTTCACCTATAGATATTACAGTATGTATTAACACCTATAGATATTACAGTATATATTAACACCTATAGATATTACAGTATATATTAACACCTATAGATATTACAGTATATAGATATTACAGTATATATTAACACCTATAGATATTACAGTATATATTAACACCTATAGATATTACAGTATATATTAACACCTATAGATATTACAGTATATATTAACACCTATAGATATTACAGTATATATTAACACCTATAGATATTACAGTATATATTAACACCTATAGATATTACAGTATCACCTATAGATATTACAGTATCACCTATAGATATTACAGTATCACCTATAGATATTACAGTATCACCTATAGATATTACAGCATATATTAACACCTATAGATATTACAGTATGTACCAGACAACCCGTATTCTCTGTCCTCACCCAGCCCGTGTCTGTGTGTGGACATGGGCGGCATGACGCTCCAGCTGCCACCGTCCGGGTCGTAACACTCCACGGTGTTGAGGGTCTTCAGTCCGTCCCGACCCCCGACCACGTAGAGACGTCGATCCAACACACACACCCCGAACTGGAGTCTGCGCCCGCTCAACACCGCCACCTGGAAAGCTTTGGGTCTTTAATCTCACCTTCTAGTTTTGGTTAAAACAACTGGACTTTCATTTGTTGGGGGAGAAATGTGTTTAATATAATATAAGGTTTAAATATATAATAATATAAATATAAAGTTTAAATATATAATAATATATAATATAAGGTTTCATTTGTTGGGGGGAAATGTGTTGAATATATATAATATAAAATATAAATATATAATTTACTATAAATATAAGGTTTAATAATAATAATATAATATAAGGTTGATTTGTTTACCTGGCTCCACGCATCCCGACGCAGGCAGTACTGCTCTATACTGGTGGCTCCTGATACACACACACACACACACACACACACACACACACACACACACACACACACACACACACACACACACACACACACAGGTTATACAGTGAACATCAGAGGCTAACCTTTGGTAGCGTCCGTACCCCCAACAGCGAACATTAGAGGCTAACTTTGGTAGCGTCCGTACCCATTACAGTGAACATCAGAGGCTAACCTTTGGTAGCGTCCGTACCCATTACAGTGAACATCAGAGGCTAACCTTTGGTAGCGTCCATACCCCCAACAGCGAACATCAGAGGCTAACCTTTGGTAGCGTCCGTACCCATTACAGTGAACATTAGAGGCTAACTTTGGTAGCATCCGTACCCATTACAGTGAACATCAGAGGCTAACCTTTGGTAGCGTCCGTACCCATTACAGTGAACATCAGAGGCTAACCTTTGGTAGCGTCCATACCCATTACAGCGAACATCAGAGGCTAACCCTTGGTAGCGTCCATACCAACAACAGCGAACATCAGAGGCTAACCTTTGGTAGCGTCTATACCCATTACAGTGAACATCAGAGGCTAACCTTTGGTAGCGTCCATACCCATTACAGTGAACATCAGAGGCTAACCTTTGGTAGCGTCCATACCCATTACAGCGAACATCAGAGGCTAACCCTTGGTAGCGTCCATACCAACAACAGCGAACATCAGAGGCTAACCTTTGGTAGCGTCCATACCCATTACAGTGAACATCAGAGGCTAACCTTTGGTAGCGTCCATACCCATTACAGTGAACATCAGAGGCTAACCTTTGGTAGCGTCCATACCCATTACAGTGAACATCAGAGGCTAACCTTTGGTAGCGTCCGTACCCATTACAGTGAACATCAGAGGCTAACCTTTGGTAGCGTCCATACCCCCAACAGCGAACATGGCTCCTACAGTAGCTTTACGAGGTCTGGTTCTGGGGCTCTGCAGCAGGGGGCGCCGATGAGGCAGGAGATGGTACTTCATACCTGAACAATACAAATCAATACATTCATCACTCCACAGATCAATACACTCATCTATACATTATTCTATACGTCAATCTATACATTCATTACATTCATCAATACATGCATCAATACATTAATTACATGCATCAATACATGCATCAATACATTAATTACATTCATCAATACATTAATTACATTCATCAATACATTCATCAATACATTAATTACATGCATCAATACATTAATTACATTCATCAATACATTCATCAATACATTAATTACATTCATCAATACATTCATCAATACATTAATTACATGCATCAATACATTAATTACATTCATCATTACATTCATCAATACATTAATTACATTCATCAATACATTCATCAATACATTAATTACATGCACCAATACATTAATTACATGCATCAATACATTAATTACATTCATCATTACATTCATCAATACATTCATCAATACATTAATTACATTCATCAATACATTCATCACTACATTCATCAATACATTAATTACATTCATCAATACATTAATTACATTCATCAATACATTCATCAATACATTAATTACATTCATCAATACATTCATCAATACATTAATTACATGGATCAATACATTCATCAATACATTAATTACATGGATCAATACATTCATCAATACATTCATCAATACATTAATTACATTCATCAATACATTAATTACATTCATCAATACATTCATCAATACATTCATCACTACATTCATCAATACATTAATTACATTCATCAATACATTCATCACTACATTCATCAATACATTCATCAATACATTAATTACATTCATCAATACATTCATCAATACATTAATTACATGCATCAATACATTAATTACATTCATCATTACATTCATCAATACATTAATTACATTCATCAATACATTCATCACTACATTCATCAATACATTCATCAATACATTAATTACATTCATCAATACATTCATCAATACATTAATTACATGCACCAATACATTAATTACATGCATCAATACATTAATTACATTCATCATTACATTCATCAATACATTCATCAATACATTAATTACATTCATCAATACATTCATCACTACATTCATCAATACATTAATTACATTCATCAATACATTCATCAATACATTCATCAATACATTCATCAATACATTAATTACATGCATCAATACATTCATCAATACATTCATCAATACATTAATTACATGCATCAATACATTCATCAATACATTCATCAATACATTAATTACATTCATCAATACATTCATCAATACATTCATCAATACATTAATTACATTCATCAATACATTAATTACATTCATCAATACATTCATCAATACATTCATCAATACATTAATTACATGCATCAATACATTCATCAATACATTAATTACATGCACCAATACATTAATTACATGGATCAATACATTCATCAATACATGCATCAATACATTAATTACATTCATCAATACATTAATTACATGCATCAATACATTCATCAATACATTAATTACATGCACCAATACATTAATTACATTCATCATTACATTCATCAATACATTAATTACATGGATCAATACATTCATCAATACATTCATCAATACATTAATTACATTCATCAATACATTCATCAATACATTAATTACATGGATCAATACATTCATCAATACATTCATCAATACATTAATTACATTCATCAATACATTCATCAATACATTAATTACATGCATCAATACATTAATTACATGGATCAATACATTCATCAATACATTCATCAATACATTAATTACATGCATCAATACATTAATTACATTCATCAATACATTCATCAATACATTAATTACATGCATCAATACATTCATCAATACATTAATTACATGCATCAATACATTCATCAATACATTAATTACATGCATCAATACATTCATCAATACATTAATTACATGCATCAATACATTCATCAATACATTAATTACATGCATCAATACATTAATTACATTCATCAATACATTCATCAATACATTAATTACATGCATCAATACATTCATCAATACATTAATTACATGCATCAATACATTCATCAATACATTAATTACATTCATCAATACATTCATCAATACATTAATTACATGCATCAATACATTCATCAATACATTAATTACATGCATCTATACATTAATTACATTCATCAATACATTCATCAATACATTAATTACATTCATCAATACATTAATTACATTCATCAATACATTCATCAATACATTAATTACATTCATCAATACATTAATTACATTCATCAATACATTAATTACATGGATCAATACATTAATTACATGGATCAATACATTCATCAATACATTAATTACATTCATCAATACATTAATTACATTCATCAATACATTCATCAATACATTAATTACATTCATCAATACATTAATTACATTCATCAATACATTAATTACATGGATCAATACATTAATTACATGGATCAATACATTCATCAATACATTCATCAATACATTCATCAATACATGAACACCTTTATTTGTATGACATCAACAGATTGAAGTGCCTTTGAACGGGGGTTTGGTAGGAGGTGCCAGGAGCACCGGTTTGAGGTAGGAGGTGCCAGGAGCACCGGTTTGAGGTAGGAGGTGCCAGGAGCACCGGTAGGAGGTAGGAGGTGCCAGGAGCACCGGTTTGAGGTAGGAGGTGCCAGGAGCACCGGTAGGAGGTGCCAGGAGCACCGGTAGGAGGTGCCAGGAGCACCGGTTTGAGGTAGGAGGTGCCAGGAGCACCGGTAGGAGGTAGGAGGTGCCAGGAGCACCGGTTTGAGTGTGTCAAGAACTGCAACGCTGCTGGGTTTTTCACGCTCAACAGTTTCCCCTGTGTATCAAGAATGGTCCACCACCCCAAAGGACATCCAGCCAACTTGACACAACTTGTGGGAAGCGTTGGAGTCAACATGGGCCAGCATCCCTGTGGAACGCTTTCAACACCTTGTAGAGTCAACATGGACCAGCATCCCTGTGGAAGGCTTTCAACACCTTGTAGAGTCAACATGGGCCAGCATCCCTGTGGAACGCTTTCAACACCTTGTAGAGTCAACATGGACCAGCATCCCTGTGGAAGGCTTTCCACACACATGATTTCTAGGTGTTTGACGTCATTCCAACATATCAGTCAGTCAGCCAGCCAGTCAACCAGTCACTCAATCAGTCAGCCAGCTAGTCAGTCAGTCAATAAGCCAGCCAGCCAATCAATCAGTCAGCGAGCTAGTCAGTCAATCAGCCAGCCAGTCAACTACTCAGTCAATCAGTCAGCTAGTCAGTCAACCAGCCAGCCAGTCAGTCAATCAATCAAGTCAGTCAATCAGTCAGTCAGCTAGCCAATCAGACAGCCAGCCAGTCACCCAGACAGCCAGCCAGTCAATCAGTCAGATAGCCAGTCAGTCAGTCAACCAGCCAGTCAGTCAGTCAGTCAACCAGCCAGTCAATTTATAAATATCAACGTACACCACAACAAACTAAAAGGTTGCATAACCCTGGAGGTGTTGAGATGTACTGCCCCCTGGAGGTGTTGAGATGTACTGCCCCCTGGAGGTGTTGAGATGTACTGCCCCCTGGAGGTGTTGAGATGTACTGCCCCCTGGAGGTGTTGAGATGTACTGCCCCCGGAGGTGTTGAGATGTACTGCCCCCCGGAGGTGTTGAGATGTACTGCCCCCGGAGGTGTTGAGATGTACTGCCCCCTGGGGGTGTTGAGATGTACTGCCCCCTGGGGGTGTTGAGATGCACTGCCCCCTGGAGGTGTTGAGATGCACTGCCCCCTGGAGGTGTTGAGATGCACTGCCCCCTGGAGGTGTTGAGATGCACTGCCCCCTGGAGGTGTTGAGATGCACTGCCCCCTGGAGGTGTTGAGATGCACTGCCCCCTGGAGGTGTTGAGATGCACTGCCCCCTGGAGGTGTTGAGATGCACTGCCCCCTGGAGGTGTTGAGATGCACTGCCCCCTGGAGGTGTTGAGATGCACTGCCCCCTGGAGGTGTTGAGATGCACTGCCCCCTGGAGGTGTTGAGATGCACTGCCCCCTGGAGGTGTTGAGATGCACTGCCCCCTGGAGGTGTTGAGATGCACTGCCCCCTGGAGGTGTTGAGATGCACTGCCCCCTGGAGGTGTTGAGATGCACTGCCCCCTGGAGGTGTTGAGATGCACTGCCCCCTGGAGGTGTTGAGATGCACTGCCCCCTGGAGGTGTTGAGATGCACTGCCCCCTGGAGGTGTTGAGATGCACTGCCCCCTGGAGGTGTTGAGATGCACTGCCCCCTGGAGGTGTTGAGATGCACTGCCCCCTGGAGGTGTTGAGATGCACTGCCCCCTGGAGGTGTTGAGATGTACTGCCCCCTGGAGGTGTTGAGATGTACTGCCCCCGGGAGGTGTTGAGATGTACTGCCCCCTGGAGGTGTTGAGATGTACTGCCCCCTGGAGGTGTTGTCTGAATAGGTAAAAAGAGATGTACTGCCCCCTGGAGGTGTTGAGGTGCACTGCCCCCTGGAGGTGTTGCAATGTACTGCCCCCTGGAGGTGTTGCGATGTACTGCCTCCTGGGGTGTTGAGATGTACTGCCCCCTGGAGGTGTTGAGATGTACTGCCCCCTGGAGGTGTTGAGATGTACTGCCCCCTGGAGGTGTTGAGATGTACTGCCCCCTGGAGGTGTTGAGATGTACTGCCCCCTGGAGGTGTTGAGATATACTGCCCCCTGGAGGTGTTGAGATGTACTGCCCCCTGGAGGTGTTGTCTGAATAGGTAAAAAGAGATGTACTGCCCCCTGGAGGTGTTGAGGTGCACTGCCCCCTGGAGGTGTTGCAATGTACTGCCCCCTGGAGGTGTTGCGATGTACTGCCTCCTGGGGTGTTGAGATGTACTGCCCCCTGGAGGTGTTGAGATGTACTGCCCCCTGGAGGTGTTGAGATGTACTGCCCCCTGGAGGTGTTGAGATGTACTGCCCCCTGGAGGTGTTGAGATGTACTGCCCCCTGGAGGTGTTGAGATATACTGCCCCCTGGAGGTGTTGAGATGTACTGCCCCCTGGAGGTGTTGAGATGTACTGCCCCCTGGAGGTGTTGAGATGTACTGCCCCCTGGAGGTGTTGAGATGTACTGCCCCCTGGAGGTGTTGAGATGTACTGCCCCCTGGAGGTGTTGAGATGTACTGCCCCCTGGAGGTGTTGAGATGTACTGCCCCCTGGAGGTGTTGAGATGTACTGCCCCCTGGAGGTGTTGAGATGTACTGCCCCCTGGGGGTGTTGAGATGTACTGCCCCCTGGGGGTGTTGAGATGTACTGCCCCCTGGAGGTGTTGAGATGTACTGCCCCCTAGAGGTGTTGAGATGTACTGCCCCCTGGAGGTGTTGAGATGTACTGCCCCCTGGAGGTGTTGAGATGTACTGCATCTCAGTAGGGAAGACAGATTTGGGACAAGGCCTGGCAGTACCTTCAGCAGTAGGGAAGACAGATTTAGGACACGGCCTGTGTGTCCTACCTTCAGCAGTAGGGAAGACAGATTTAGGACAGGGCCTGTCAGTATGACCTACTTTCAGCAGTAGGGAAGACAGATTTAGGACAAGGCCTGTCAGTATGACCTACCTTCAGCAGTAGGGAAGACAGATTTAGGACAAGGCCTGTCAGTACCTTCAGCAGTAGGGAAGACAGATTTAGGACAAGGACTGTGTGTCCTACCTTCAGCAGTAGGGAAGACAGATTTAGGACAGGGCCTGTCAGTATGACCTACCTTCAGCAGTAGGGAAGACAGATTTAGGACAAGGCCTGTCAGTACCTTCAGCAGTAGGGAAGACAGATTTAGGACAAGGCCTGTGTGTCCTACCTTCAGCAGTAGGGAAGACAGATTTAGGACAAGGCCTGTGTGTCCTACCTTCAGCAGTAGGGAAGACAGATTTAGGACAAGGCCTGTCAGTACCTTCAGCAGTAGGGAAGACAGATTTAGGACAGGGCCTGTCAGTACCTTCAGCAGTAGGGAAGACAGATTTAGGACAAGGCCTGTCAGTACCTTCAGCAGTAGGGAAGACAGATTTAGGACAGGGCCTGTGTGTCCTACCTTCAGCAGTAGGGAAGACAGATTTAGGACAAGGACTGTGTGTCCTACCTTCAGCAGTAGGGAAGACAGATTTAGGACAAGGCCTGTGTGTCCTACCTTCAGCAGTAGGGAAGACAGATTTAGGACAAGGCCTGTGTGTCCTACCTTCAGCAGTAGGGAAGACAGATTTAGGACAAGGCCTGTGTGTCCTACCTTCCATTAAAAGCCTCTGACTCTCCACACTGTCTCGGAGCAGAGGGTTACACTCCAGGTCTGCTAGAAACTACACACACACACACACACACGAGAGAGAGAAAAGCAAATTAACAGCTAGTATGTGTTGTCTCACTAATCTGATAATACATAGACGTGTGTGTGTGTGGGTGCTGTGTGTGTGTGTGGTGCTGTGTGTGTGTGTGTGTGTGTTGCTGTGTGTGTGTGTGTGTGTTGCTGTGTGTGTGTGTGTGTGTGGTGCTGTGTGTGTGTGTGTGTGTGTGTGTGTGTGTAGTGTAGTGTGTGGTGTAGTGTGTGTGTGTGTGTGTGTGTGTGGGGTGTAGTGTGTGGGGTGTAGTGTGTGTGTAGTGTAGTGTGTGTGTTGCTGTGTGTGTTGCTGTGTGTGTGTGTGTGTGGTGTGTGTGTTGCTGTGTGTGTGTGGGGTGTAGTGTTCTATATGAATCAATCACGGAGAACAGGTCTGAAGCAACAATTCAACCTTCCTCGTTTACCTCCCTCTTCCCCTCCCCCTCTCTCCCCTGTGTATTGACTACAGAATGAACCCTGGGGAAGGTGTATATATATGAGAGAGGGAGTCGGGTGGGGGGGGGGGCAGCCTCTTCACTTGTCTGCTAAACTACTGTCTCCTCTCTTCCTCTACTCCAGCTCTCACCACTTCATCTTGGCTTTTATGGGCCCTCTCCCCTCCCCTGTAAATGTGTTTGGTATGCTCCAACTGATTTATGCTCCATAGACTGAACCAACTGGAGAGGCAGGGAGGGTGATCTGACCTTTAGTGATTTAAAGGGCTTTTCACCAGTTAATTAACCAATTATTGACTAGCTGTTTTACTAGCTGTTTGTCAGGTTGTCTGGGTAGATGGTTGATTGACTGGTTGGATGATTGATTGATTTGTTGATTGGTTGGATTATTGATTGAGTGATTTCTTGATTGATTGGCTGACTGATTGGTTGGATGATTGATTGGTGTATTCCTAGTTGTGATGATGTGAGGTTTGAGAATGGGGGAGATGAGAGAGAGAGAGAGAGAGAGAGAGACCTGTGCTTGCAGTAAAGGCAGTCGTATGTGAGCGAGGAGCGAGGGCAGGTGTGGTTGCCGGGTGGAAACGTCATGGCGGACCCAGCTTAGCAATGCTGTAACCACGGTTTCCTCGTCTGGAACATTCATATCGTCGGAGGACAACAATCTGTCCATCTCTTCTAGCGGGAGGAGGAGAAACTCCTGACCTTTAACCACCTCCACAAACTTCTCCTGAGGGAGAGAGGAGAGAGAGGGAGGAGAGAGGGAGGAGAGAGGGAGGAGAGAGGGAGGAGAGAGGGAGGAGAGAGGGGAGAGAGAGGGGAGAGAGAGGGAGGTAGGAGATGGAGGAGAGGAAGAGAGGAAGAGAGGAAGAGAGGAAGAGAGGAAGAGAGGAAGAGAGGAAGAGAGGAAGAGAGGAAGAGAGGAAGAGAGGAAGAGAGAGAGAATATAGAGAGAGGAGAGAGAATATAGAGAGAGGAGAGAAGAGAATCAGGGAGAGGAGAGGAGAGAATCAGGAAGAGGAGAGAATCAGGGAGAGAATCAGGGAGAGGAGAGGAGAGAATCAGGGAGAGGAGAGGAGAGAATCAGGGAGAGGAGAGGAGAGGATCAGGGAGAGGAGAGGAGAGGATCAGGGAGAGGAGAGGAGAGAATCAGGGAGAGGAGATGAGAGAATCAGGGAGAGGAGAGGAGAGAATCAGGGAGAGGAGAGGAGAGAATCAGGGAGAGGAGAGGAGAGAATCAGGGAGAGGAAGCGGAGAGAATCAGGGAGAGGAGAGAAATAGAGCAGCTTTTCCAGACACCATAGCAACCCTCCATGGAAACAGTAGTTGTGATGATAATGGGGAGACCGTGTGTGTGTGTGTGAAGTGAACGGAAAACACGAAAGAGGAAGGGGAAATAAGAATGGGAGTGTGTACCTACCATGGTGTAGCTGTGGGCCGTGTGGTGGAGGTGTGTACAGCTCTGTGTGTCTGTGGGAGTGTGTACCTACCATGGTGTAGCTGTGGGCAGTGTGGTGGAGGTGTGTACAGCTCTGTGTGTCTGTGGGAGTGTGTACCTACCATGGTGTAGCTGTGGGCAGTGTGGTGGAGGTGTGTACAGCTCTGTGTGTCTGTGGGAGTGTGTACCTACCATGGTGTAGCTGTGGGCCGTGTGGTGGAGGTGTGTACAGCTCTGTGTGTCTGCGTAGCTGCGTATCCCCAGACAGTTAGACGGGTGGAGCTGTTTGATGAGGAAGTTACAGCAGGCCTGGACGACTGACTGGAGCTGGAGGAGACATGATACTGACAATATACACTCTATAGTGTCCTCTCTCAACTCCACACGACCTGGAGAGGCACACAGAGAGAGGCACAGAGAGAGAGAGACAGAGAGAGAGAGACAGAGACACAGAGAGAGAGAGACACAGAGAGAGGCACAGAGAGAGAGAGACAGAGAGAGACAGAGAGAGACCGAGAGAGAGAGAGAGACAGAGAGAGAGAGATACATAATTTGATTACTTTTGTTGCTAAGAATTGAAATGTAAACTTGTAGTGTATTCAATATTTAAAAATACTTGTGTCACACACACACACACACACACACCCGACAGTTTATTAGGTACACCGGAAACCCTCATATATACTCAGAGGCTCTATAGGGTTGAGGACTGGGGGGGACTGACCAGGACACTCAGAGAGGCTCTATAGGGTTGAGGACTGGGGACTGACCAGGACACTCAGAGAGGCTCTATAGGGTTGAGGACTGGGGACTGACCAGGACACTCAGAGAGGCTCTATAGGGTTGAGGACTGGGGGGACTGACCAGGACACTCAGAAAGGCTCTATAGGGTTGAGGACTGGGGGGACTGACCAGGACACTCAGAAAGGCTCTATAGGGTTGAGGACTGGGGGGACTGACCAGGACACTCAGAGAGGCTCTATAGGGTTGAGGACTGGGGACTGACCAGGACACTCAGAGAGGCTCTATAGGGTTGAGGACTGGGGACTGACCAGGACACTTAGAGGCTCTATAGGGTTGAGGACTGGGGAGACTGACCAGGACACTCAGAGAGGCTCTATAGGGTTGAGGACTGGGGGGACTGACCAGGACACTCAGAGAGGCTCTATAGGGTTGAGGACTGGGGGGACTGACCAGGACACTCAGAGAGGCTCTATAGGGTTGAGGACTGGGGGGACTGACCAGGACACTCAGAGAGGCTCTATAGGGTTGAGGACTGGGGGGACTGACCAGGACACTCAGAGAGGCTCTATAGGGTTGAGGACTGGGGGGACTGACCAGGACACTCAGAAAGGCTCTATAGGGTTGAGGACTGGGGGGACTGACCAGGACACTCAGAAAGGCTCTATAGGGTTGAGGACTGGGGGGACTGACCAGGACACTCAGAGAGGCTCTATAGGGTTGAGGACTGGGGACTGACCAGGACACTCAGAGAGGCTCTATAGGGTTGAGGACTGGGGACTGACCAGGACACTCAGAGGCTCTATAGGGTTGAGGACTGGGGGGACTGACCAGGACACTCAGAGAGGCTCTATAGGGTTGAGGACTGGGGGGACTGACCAGGACACTCAGAGAGGCTCTATAGGGTTGAGGACTGGGGGGACTGACCAGGACACTCAGAGAGGCTCTATAGGGTTGAGGACTGGGGGGACTGACCAGGACACTCAGAGAGGCTCTATAGGGTTGAGGACTGGGGGGACTGACCAGGACACTCAGAGAGGCTCTATAGGGTTGAGGACTGGGGGGACTGACCAGGACACTCAGAAAGGCTCTATAGGGTTGAGGACTGGGGGGACTGACCAGGACACTCAGAAAGGCTCTATAGGGTTGAGGACTGGGGGGACTGACCAGGACACTCAGAAAGGCTCTATAGGGTTGAGGACTGGGGGGACTGACCAGGACACTCAGAAAGGCTCTATAGGGTTGAGGACTGGGGGGACTGACCAGGACACTCAGAGAGGCTCTATAGGGTTGAGGACTGGGGGGACTGACCAGGACACTCAGAGAGGCTCTATAGGGTTGAGGACTGGGGGGACTGACCAGGACACTCAGAGAGGCTCTATAGGGTTGAGGACTGGGGGGACTGACCAGGACACTCAGAAAGGCTCTATAGGGTTGAGGACTGGGGGGACTGACCAGGACACTCAGAAAGGCTCTATAGGGTTGAGGACTGGGGGGGACTGACCAGGACACTCAGAAAGGCTCTATAGGGTTGAGGACTGGGGGGACTGACCAGGACACTCAGAAAGGCTCTATAGGGTTGAGGACTGGGGGGACTGACCAGGACACTCAGAAAGGCTCTATAGGGTTGAGGACTGGGGGGACTGACCAGGACACTCAGAGAGGCTCTATAGGGTTGAGGACTGGGGGGACTGACCAGGACACTCAGAGAGGCTCTATAGGGTTGAGGACTGGGGGGACTGACCAGGACACTCAGAGAGGCTCTATAGGGTTGAGGACTGGGGGGACTGACCAGGACACTCAGAGAGGCTCTATAGGGTTGAGGACTGGGGGGACTGACCAGGACACTCAGAAAGGCTCTATAGGGTTGAGGACTGGGGGGACTGACCAGGACACTCAGAAAGGCTCTATAGGGTTGAGGACTGGGGGGACTGACCAGGACACTCAGAGAGGCTCTATAGGGTTGAGGACTGGGGACTGACCAGGACACTCAGAGAGGCTCTATAGGGTTGAGGACTGGGGACTGACCAGGACACTCAGAGGCTCTATAGGGTTGAGGACTGGGGGGACTGACCAGGACACTCAGAGAGGCTCTATAGGGTTGAGGACTGGGGGGACTGACCAGGACACTCAGAAAGGCTCTATAGGGTTGAGGACTGGGGGGACTGACCAGGACACTCAGAAAGGCTCTATAGGGTTGAGGACTGGGGGGACTGACCAGGACACTCAGAAAGGCTCTATAGGGTTGAGGACTGGGGGGACTGACCAGGACACTCAGAAAGGCTCTATAGGGTTGAGGACTGGGGGGACTGACCAGGACACTCAGAAAGGCTCTATAGGGTTGAGGACTGGGGGGACTGACCAGGACACTCAGAAAGGCTCTATAGGGTTGAGGACTGGGGGGACTGACCAGGACACTCAGAAAGGCTCTATAGGGTTGAGGACTGACCAGGACACTCAGAGAGGCTCTATAGGGTTGAGGACTGGGGGGGACTGACCAGGACACTCAGAGAGGCTCTATAGGGTTGAGGACTGGGGGGGACTGACCAGGACACTCACTGTCATGTTCCAGGCTGTTTGTTTTTCAACTCCTCATTTGTCCAGTGTTGATGATGTCGTGTCCACTGGAGACACTTCTTCTTGTTGTTAGCTGATAGGACTGGAACCCGGTGTGGTCGTCTGCTGTAAATAGCCAATCCGCAAACGTTTCTTACTGAATCCGACGTGCCTGGCCCCGCCCATCACACCACGCTCAGAGTCACTTAGTTTCACACGTGTTGCCCAGTCTAAAGTCCAAAGGAACAGTAACTGAATGTCTTGACGCCCTGTCTGTAGGAGCCATCCATTATGGTGAATGGGACGTTGTACCTAATAAACTGTCCGGTGGAACAGTAACTGAATGTCTTGATGCCTGTCTGTAGGAGCCATCCATTATGGTGAATGGGACGGTGTACCTAATAAACTGTCCGATGGAAAAGTAACTGAATGTCTTGATGCCTGTCTGTAGGAGCCATCCATTATGGTGAATGGGACGGTGTACCTAATAAACTGTCCGATGGAACAGTAACTGAATGTCTTGATGCCTGTCTGTAGGAGCCATCTATTATGGTGAATGGGACGGTGTACCTAATAAACTGTCCAGTGGAACAGTAACTGAATGTCTTGATGCCTGTCTGTAGGAGCCATCCATTATGGTGAATGGGACGGTGTACCTAATAAACTGTCCGATGGAACAGTAACTGAATGTCTTGATGCCTGTCTGTAGGAGCCATCCATTATGGTGAATGGGACGGTGTACCTAATAAACTGTCCGGTGAGTGTGTGTGATATAAATAGTATAGTGCACTTCTTTTGGCCTGAACCCTACACAGGGGTGGTGTGTAATTGTGTGTACCTGTGTAAGCGTATTGTACCAGCACCCACAATGCATCAGGGTCCACCCCCTCCATCTTAACCTCTTCCTGTTTGGCCTCTCGGACATCACTGGTGAACATGGCCGCAAAGTAGTCAGACACCGACGACAGGACCAGTCTGACAGGAAGGAAGGGAGGGGAATTCAGATGGAGAGAGAGAGAGAGACAGGACCAGTCTGACAGGAAGGAAGGGAGGGGAATTCAGATGTTCAGACCAGAGAGAGAGACAGGACCAGTCTGACAGGAAGGAAGGGAGGGGAATTCAGATGTTCAGACCAGAGAGAGAGACAGGACCAGTCTGACAGGAAGGAAGGGAGGGGAATTCAGATGTTCAGACCAGAGAGAGAGACAGGACCAGTCTGACAGGAAGGAAGGGAGGGGAATTCAGATGTTCAGACCAGAGAGAGAGACAGGACCAGTCTGACAGGAAGGGAGGGAGGGGAATTCAGATGTTCAGACCAGAGAGAGAGACAGGACCAGTCTGACAGGAAGGGAGGGAGGGGAATTCAGATGTTCAAACCAGAGAGAGAGACAGGACCAGACCACTGTGACTGACCCAAAATTAAAGAAAGCTTTGACTATGTACAGACTCAGTGAGCATAGCTTTGCTATTGAGAAAGGCCGCCGTAGGCAGACATGGCTCTCAAGAGAAGACAGGCTATGTGCTCACTGCCCACAAAATGAGGTGGAAACTGAGCTGCACTTCCTAACCTCCTGCCCAATGTATGACCATAATTAGAGAGACATATTTCCCTCAGATTACACAGATACACAAAGAATTCGAAAACAAATCCAATTTTGATAAACTCCCATATCTACTGGGTGAAATTCCACTGTGTGACATCACAGCAGCAAGATTTGTGACCTGTTGCCACGAGAAAAGGGCAACCAGTGAAGAACACACACCATTGTAAATACAACCCATATTTATGCTTATTTATTTTCATCTTGTGTCCTTTAACCATTTGTACATTGTTAAAACACTGTATATATATATATATATATAATATATAACATTTGTAATGTCTTTGTCTTTATTGTTTTGAAACTTCTGTATGTGTAATGTTTACTGTTAATTTTACTTTATATATTCACTTTATATATTATCTACCTCACTTGCTTTGGCAATATTAACACATGTTTCCCATGCCAATAAAGCCCTTGAATAGAGAGAGACAGAGAGACAGAGACATAGAGACATAGAGACAGAGAGATAGTACTTCGCTCCATTCATCATCATTTTCCCCTCGATCCTGACTAGTCTCCCAGTCCCTGCTGCTGAAAAACAAACCCCACGGCATCATGCTGCCACCACCATGCTTCACCGTAGGGATGGTGCAAGGTTTCCTCCAGACGTGAAGCCTGGCATTCAGGCCAAAGAGTTCAATTTGTTGTCATGACGTTGGCCTGTTGGTCAGGTTTATGACCCCCATAAATACCTTCCCCCCCCTTTCCTCTCACTCTACTAACCAGTTGAAAATATGCGTTGGTACTTAAAGAATATGATGTCAGACCAGTTGTCGTCTGGGACATTATTACTGATGATAGGACGACATAAACTGTATCTTGGAAAGTCTACACATTCTAGTTATCAGATTCACATGAAATGTTTAAATATGAAACTATTTGTGAAAAGATTAAATGTAATTTTAGCTTCTAAATGCGAGAATTGTTTCCGTAAGGTAAATTCTGTTCACTGCGTGGCCCCGCCCAAGTGAACAGACATTGGTTGTAAACTATGAAACACACCTTTCTCTCCCCACTACATAAGTCCCTATTAACGAAATTAACATGTGTTCCCGGGGACGTGAGGACGACGGTCTATACGTTAAATGGGGCCAATATCAAACTACAGAACTAAGCCAACTTCAGCGTGAGCTTCAAGTATGGCAACTTGGTATGAACTTTGAACTCTTATTCACTAAAGAAGTGATACCTCCTAGCCGTTGAGTTAGCAGCAGCAGCTGTAAACGTGGACTAGGAAAGGACGGACAAAGTGTCTCTTCTACCAAACATACGACGGTACCACAACGCATCCGTTCTACCAGACATTCTTCAAAAGGACAGGAAGATCTCTGTTGGCCAACACGGCCTTCCATCTACGACCAACCTATTGAAGCAGCGCTCAGAGTAAATATTTCTTGCATTTTCCCTTTTTTCCAAAATGGGCGGTTATTTTGAATGCATAAGATTCTGTATTTACGATAGCATAGCTTCATGAGGTCCGATCAGAGACCAAATTCCATTTATTCCTCAGTCTTCCTGCTCTTTCACTCAAACCCAACCCCCTTTCTTTGTGTAACTAGCCGTCATATCTGTTCCGTCCACTAGGGACGTTTTCTTTATTGACATCATTAGTGATCAATGTATGACCCATCCTGTGTATGTGTAATTCTGTGTGACTGTTTAGGTATTTAGTAAATAAATAATGAAACCAAATTGTTGTGTTGCTGATTCAACTTGTTAGCCAGGGTTCATAAAGATAACCAAGAATGTACAACTTTCAGATGAGGCTGAATAAGGTGATGATTAATATTGACTGCTACGGATGTAAAATATTACTAGGTCTTTAAGAGTTTATTCGGAAGATAACAGCTCTATAAATATTATTTTGTGGTGCCCGACTCTCTAGTTAATTACATTTACATGATTAGCTCAATCAGGTAATATTAATTACAGTGAAAGGATTTTATAGAATAGCATCTAGTCTTATCACTTCATCCGCCATAGCAAAGACACAGCACTTGGTTTCATCAGACCAGAGAAAATGGTTTCTCATGATCTGAAAGTCTTCAGGTGCCTTTTGGCAAACTCCAAGCGGGCTGTCATGTGTCTTTTACTGAGGAGTTGCTTCCGTCTGGCCACTCTACCATGAAGGCCTGATTGGTGGAGTGCTGCAGAGATGGGAGAATTTTCCAGAAGGACATCCATCTCCACAGAGGAACTCTAGATCTCTGTCAGAATGACCATTGGGTTCTTGGTCACCTCCCTGACCAAGGCTTTTCTCCCCCGATTGGTCAGTTTGGCCGGGTGGCCAGATCTTAGAAGAGTTTTAGTGGTTCCAAACTTCTTCCATTTCAGAATGATGGAGGCCACTGTGTTCTTGGGGACCTTCAATGGCGCAGACATTTGTTGGTACCCTTCCCCAGATCTGTGCATCAACACAATCCTGTCTCGAGGCTCTACGGACAGTTCCTTCAACCTTGGGTTTTCTGCTCTGACATGCACTGTCAACTGTGGGACCATTTATAGACAGATATGTGCCTTTCCAAAATCATGTCCAAATCAATTAAATTTACCACAGGTGGACTCCAATCAATTTATAGAAACATCTCAAGGATGATTCATGGAAACAGGATGCACCTGAGCTCAATTTAGAGGCTCATAGCAAAGGGTCTGAATAGTTATGTAAATAAGGTATTTCTGATTTTTAATTTTTAATACATTTGCACACAAAAAAAGCTTTGTCATTATGGGGTACTGTGATGTCATTATGGGGTATTGTGATGTCATTATGGGGTATTGTGATGTCATTATGGGGTACTGTGATGTCATTATGGGGTACTGTGATGTCTTTATGGGGTACTGTGATGTCATTATGGGGTACTGTGATGTCATTATGGGGTACTGTGATGTCATTATGGGGTACTGTGATGTCCTTATGGGGTATTGTGATGTCATTATGGGGTATTGTGATGTCATTATGGGGTATTGTGATGTCATTATGGGGTATTGTGATGTCATTATGGGGTACTGTGTGTAGATCAATGAGGCAGTGTATTAATTTAAATATATTTTAGAATGTATGTAACATTAAAATGTGGAAACAGTCGAGAGAAGACATTGTCAAATCAAAACAGGGGGCGTGTTCACTGGAGGTAGAAGCTGTCAACTCAGTTTTTCACAATTCCTGACATTTAATCCTAGTAAAATATTCCCTGTTTTAGGCCAGTCACCACTTTATTTTAAGAATGTGAAATGTCAGAATAATAGTAGAGAGAATTATTTATTTAAGCTTTTATTTATTTCATCACATTCCCAGTGGGTCAGAAGTTTACATACATTCAATTAGTATTTGGTAGCATTGCCTTTAAATAGTTTAACTTGGGTCAAACGTTTCGAGTAGCCTTCCACAAGCTTCCCACAATAAGTTGGGTGAATTTTGGCCCATTCCTTCTGACAGAGCTGGTGTAACGGAGTCAGGTTAGTAGGCCTCCTTTCTCGCACACGCTTTTTCAGTTCTTCCCATACATTTTCTATGTGATTGAGGTCAGGGCTTTGTGATGGCCACTCCAATACCTAGACTTTGTTGTCCTTAAGCCATTTTGCCACAACTTTGGAAGTATGCTTGGGGTCATTGTCCATTTGGAAGACCCATTTGAGACCAAGCTTTAACTTCCTGACTGATGTCTTGAGATGTTGCTTCAATATATCCACATAATTTTCCTTCCTCATGATGCCATCTATTTTGTGAAGTGCACCAGTCCCTCCTGCAGCAAAGCACCCCCACAACATGATGCTGCCACCCCTGTGAATGACAGTTGGGATGGTGTTCTTCGGGTGTAATTAGCCTCCCCCTTTTCCTCCAAACATAACGATGGTCATTATTGGCCAAACAGCTATATTTTTGTCCCCATGTGCAGTTGCAAAGCGTCGTCTTGCTTTTTTATGGCGGTTTTGGAGCAGTGGATTCTTCCTTGATGAGCGGCCTTTCAGGTTATGTCGATATAGGACTAGTTTTACTGTGGATATAGATACTTCTGTACCTGTTTCCTCCTCTTATACTTGCGTACTATGGTTTGTACAGATGAACGTGGTACCTTCAGGTGTTTGGAAATTACTCCCAAGGGTGAACCAGACTTGTGAAGGTCTACAAATGTTTTTCCTGAGGTCTTGGCTGATTTCTTTTGATTTCCCATGATGTCAAGCAAAGAGGCACTGAGTTTGAAGGTAGGCCTTGAAATAGATCAACAGGTACACCTCCAATTGACTCATAGGATGTCAATTAGACACCATTTTCTGGAATTTTCCAAGCTGTTTAAAAAGGCACAGTCAACTTAGTGTATGTAAACTTCTGACCCACTGGAATTGTGATAGAGCGAATTATAAAATGAAATAATCTCTCTGTAAACAATTGTTGTAACAATGATTTGTGTCATGCACAAAGTAGATGTCCTAACCGACTTGCCAAAACTATAGTTTGTTAACAAGAAATTTGTAGAGTGGTTGAAAAACGAGTTTTAATGACTCCAACCAAAGTGTATGTAAACTTCCTACTTCAATATTGTGTGTGTGTGTGTGTGTGTGTGTGTGTGTGTGTGTGTGTGTGTGTGTGTTACCTGTGAGCAGGTATCCTCCTGTCCCCTGCCACCAGAGTGACGTCACACAGCTGCTTGGTTCGGAGGTAGGTCTCCATCCTGCTGAAGGTCAGGTCTGCGTGTGTGTGAGCCGTGTACACACACTCGTCGGGGGACGCACACGGTTCCATCGACACACATGAGGACAGCGTTGCGCTGCTGTTGGAAGTCCTACACACACACACAGAACACACACACTTTCAAGATAGTGTTTTAATTGTCAGTCTATGGCAACCAAGACCATAGCATGACACACACTGCAATTTAGTCTGCTGCATTTTATAACCGTTAAGTGCCTTTGAACGGGGGTATGGTAGTAGGTGCCAGGAGCACCAGTTTGAGTGTGTCAAGAACTGCAATGCTGCTGGGTTAGATAATCCTGAATGAATCGTGAATAATGATGAGTGAGAAAGTTAGATGCACAAATGTCATACCCCCAAGACATGCTAACCTTGTCATTACAATAACAGGGGAGAGGTTAGCATTTTATAACCTCTCACCATTACAATAACAGGGGAGAGGTTAGCATTTTATATCATAGCCCCAAGACATGCTAACCTCTCACCATTACAATAACAGGGGAGGTTAGCATTTTATAACCTCTCACCATTACAATAACAGGGGAGGTTAGCATTTTATAACCTCTCACCATTACAATAACAGGGGAGGTTAGCATTTTATAACCTCTCACCATTACAATAACAGGGGAGGTTAGCATTTGTTGGTGGGGTTGTGATATTTATGCCTATAACTTTCTCACATATTATTTACGACTCATTGAGGATTATTCGTAATCATTGTAGCATTCACATTAAAACGTAGAAATATATTCTATTTTTGTATTAACAATAAAAGTGACTCTAAAATAACACACTACATTATTTACCGTTCATTTCTATTGGGCTCAAAATAATCAGAAACACAACCAAAACAAACAGCAAATGAATCCAACAAGTTGTTAGAGTCACATGTAGTCATAATGTGCTATGAATATGGGGACCAAATACTTTTAAGTGAATTTGTCCCAATACTTTTGCTTCCCTAAAATGTGGGGGGGGACAATATACACAAAGTGCTGTAATTTCTAAACGGTTCACCCAATATGGATGAAAATACCCTGAAATTAGTGCTGAACGATTAACCGAAATGTCTGTTATTTTTTAATTTTTTTAAAACAACCAATTGACCAACGTTGGTTAAATTATTTGAATTCCATTTCGTTCTTTCTTTCTCCTGTGAGCTATGATTTGCAGTTTCTGTAGAGAAATCCGATCAAGCATGAACTGTAACATTGTGGTATGGGACTTGTAGACCCACAGCGAGCCTCCTATCTACGGTAGACCCAGAGCGGGCCTCCTATCTACGGTAGACCCACAGCGAGCCTCCTATCTACGGTAGACCCACAGCGAGCCTCCTATCTACGGTAGACCCACAGCGAGCCTCCTATCTACGGTAGACCCACAGCGAGCCTCCTATCTACGGTAGACCCACAGCGAGCCTCCTATCTACGGTAGACCCACAGCGAGCCTCCTATATACGGTAGACCCACAGCGAGCCTCCTATCTACGGTAGACCCACAGCGAGCCTCCTATCTACGGTAGACCCACAGCGAGCCTCCTATCTACGGTAGACCCACAGCGAGCCTCCTATCTACGGTAGACCCACAGCGGGCCTCCTATATACGGTAGACCCACAGCGGGCCTCCTATATACGGTAGACCCACAGCGAGCCTCCTATATACGGTAGACCCACAGCGGGCCTCCCATATACGGTAGACCCACAGCGAGCCTCCCATATACGGTAGACCCAGAGCGAGCCTCCCATATACGGTAGACCCAGAGCGAGCCTCCCATATACGGTAGACCCAGAGCGAGCCTCCTATATACGGTAGACCCAGAGCGAGCCTCCTATATACGGTAGACCCACAGCGAGCCTCCTATATACGGTAGACCCACAGCGAGCCTCCTATCTACGGTAGACCCACAGCGAGCCTCCTATCTACGGTAGACCCACAGCGGGCCTCCTATATACGGTAGACCCACAGCGGGCCTCCTATATACGGTAGACCCACAGCGGGCGTCCTATATACGGTAGACCCACAGCGAGCGTCCGATATACGGTAGACCCACAGCGAGCGTCCTATATACCGTAGACCCACAGCGAGCCTCCTATATACCATAGACCCACAGCGGGCCTCCTATATACGGTAGACCCACAGCGAGCCTCCTATATACGGTAGACCCACAGCGAGCCTCCTATATACGGTACACATACAGCGAGCATCCTATATACGGTAGACCCACAGCGAGCCTCCTATCTACGGTAGACCCACAGCGGGCCTCCTATCTACGGTAGACCCACAGCGAGCCTCCTATATACGGTAGACCCACAGCGAGCCTCCTATATACGGTAGACCCACAGCGAGCATCCTATGTACGGTAGACCCACAGCGGGCATCCTATCTACGGTAGACCCACAGCGGGCCTCCTATATACGGTAGACCCACAGCGAGCCTCCTATATACGGTAGACCCACAGCGAGCCTCCTATATACGGTACACATACAGCGAGCATCCTATGTACGGTAGACCCACAGCGGGCATCCTATATACGGTAGACCCACAGCGGGCATCCTATATACGGTAGACCCACAGCGGGCATCCTATATACGGTAGACCCACAGCGGGCGTCATATGTTGAATGCTGCTTGCTATACAAAGTTGACCATTCAGTAAAAATCTATAGAGAATTTAACTTTGTACAAAAAGTAGGCTACCTAACAGACAGTAGGCAGGCTAACAGAAAGCTAACAGAAAGCTAACCGAAAGTTAGCTGAAACACAGACCTACGTTAAAGCACCGAGAGGAGACAACAAGCTAAACTCATTCTCCTCATACCTGCAGGAGCTGGAGGCAGTGTCGTCGTGGTTATTATTACTCTCGGTTCCGGTCAGTCCCGTCTCCTCTTCAGCCACGGGAACAGACGTCTCCGGTACCGCCGGTTGGAGGAGCGATGAGCCGTCCGCGGGGCGCTCTATGTCTGTTACCGGCCGAGAGTGAGAGACAGACAACCGGGTGACCCACTCCGGTTGGCTGAAGGACCGCGGACAAGAGGAATGTCCAGCTGCCGCGGCTGCAAACGCTGTTACCGGGAGGTTATCAGTGGGACTCCCAACATAATTATCCGTAAACTTGCTGTTATTGGCGTTGCATGAACTATTACCACTACAACTACCGTTACCGCTAGTTCCAACTGCTACTATGCAGTTATTTCCTGTACCGGTGCAGTTAACGGTTCCGTTACTGGTAGAACAGACACTAACAGAGGGGCTCTGGTACTCTCCGGGGCTGGCCCCTGCTCCTCTCCCGGTAAAGAAGTCTCCTAGCGGGGGGTTGTGGTGCGGGGGAACAGCCGGGTGACCGAACCACCTCCATCGACTCCGGAGGATCTGCTTCACATCGAAGTCTTTCCGCAGAGAAGAGGAGCTGGAGCCGTTGGTTGACATTCAGGCTCTGGAGACCGGGAGAAATGTCCCGGAGCTCGTATCTAGTTACCGTCGCTACTGTTCTACAGCTCTACGAAACCCCACGGTTACAACTCAGTAAGAGAGGCTTGAGGAGGAGAAGGAGAAGAGGGAGAGAGAGAAGGGAGGAAGAAGAGAGAGAGAGAGAGAGAGAGAGAACTCCGTTCTGTTTCCAAAATAACACGGTGTAGGAGTTGTCTATTCTCCTCTCCCTCCTATGCTGGTGCTCACCGACAACACGCACACACCCTCTCTCTCTCTCTCCACGTTGCAACGGCACAACGGAGCTCGTAATTGGACCACTATCTCTGTGTGTATAAAATGACCACCTCCACACACACAGTCCTTCATCCATACGAAAGGGAATTTATTCTGTCAAACGCTTTATGCACAAACCAGGCAACATTTACACACATGGGAAATATAATATCCTGGTGGTATAGGACACTAAGGTGTGTGTGTGTGTGTGTGTTAGGCATTATTCTCTCATCTAATGAATTAGAGAGCAATGAGGCGATGGACACTGTCTCTCATCTAATGAATTAGAGAGCAATGAGGAGATGGACACTGTCTCTCATCTAATGAATTAGAGAGCAATGAGGCGATGGACACTGTCTCTCTCATCTAATGAATTAGAGAGCAATGAGGAGATGGACACTGTCTCTCTCATCTAATGAATTAGAGAGCAATGAGGAGCTGGACACTGTCTCTCTCATCTAATGAATTAGAGAGCAATGAGGAGATGGACACCGTCTCTCTCATCTAATGAATTAGAGAGCAATGAGGAGCTGGACACTGTCTCTCTCATCTAATGAATTAGAGAGCAATGAGGAGATGGACACCGTCTCTCTCATCTAATGAATTAGAGAGCAATGAGGAGATGGACACTGTCTCTCTCATCTAATGAATTAGAGAGCAATGAGGAGATGGACACTGTCTCTCTCATCTAATGAATTAGAGAGCAATGAGGAGATGGACACTGTCTCTCTCATCTAATGAATTAGAGAGCAATGAGGAGATGGACACTGTCTCTCTCATCTAATGAATTAGAGAGCAATGAGGAGATGGACACTGTCTCTCTCATCTAATGAATTAGAGAGCAATGAGGAGATGGACACTGTCTCTCTCATCTAATGAATTAGAGAGCAATGAGGAGATGGACACTGTCTCTCATCTAATGAATTAGAGAGCAATGAGGAGCTGGACACTGTCTCTCTCATCTAATGAATTAGAGAGCAATGAGGAGATGGACACTGTCTCTCTCATCTAATGAATTAGAGAGCAATGAGGAGATGGACACTGTCTCTCTCATCTAATGAATTAGAGAGCAATGAGGAGATGGACACTGTCTCTCTCATCTAATGAATTAGAGAGCAATGAGGAGATGGACACTGTCTCTCTCATCTAATGAATTAGAGAGCAATGAGGAGATGGACACTGTCTCTCTCATCTAATGAATTAGAGAGCAATGAGGAGATGGACACTGTCTCTCTCATCTAATGAATTAGAGAGCAATGAGGAGATGGACACTGTCTCTCTCATCTAATGAATTAGAGAGCAATGAGGAGATGGACACTGTCTCTCTCATCTAATGAATTAGAGAGCAATGAGGAGATGGACACTGTCTCTCATCTAATGAATTAGAGAGCAATGAGGAGATGGACACTGTCTCTCTCATCTAATGAATTAGAGAGCAATGAGGAGATGGACACTGTCTCTCATCTAATGAATTAGAGAGCAATGAGGAGATGGACACTGTCTCTCATCTAATGAATTAGAGAGCAATGAGGCGATGGACACTGTCTCTCTCATCTAATGAATTAGAGAGCAATGAGGAGCTGGACACTGTCTCTCTCATCTAATGAATTAGAGAGCAATGAGGAGATGGACACTGTCTCTCTCATCTAATGAATTAGAGAGCAATGAGGAGATGGACACTGTCTCTCATCTAATGAATTAGAGAGCAATGAGGAGATGGACACCGTCTCTCTCATCTAATGAATTAGAGAGCAATGAGGAGATGGACACTGTCTCTCATCTAATGAATTAGAGAGCAATGAGGAGATGGACACTGTCTCTCATCTAATGAATTAGAGAGCAATGAGGAGCTGGACACTGTCTCTCTCATCTAATGAATTAGAGAGCAATGAGGAGATGGACACCGTCTCTCTCATCTAATGAATTAGAGAGCAATGAGGAGCTGGACACTGTCTCTCTCATCTAATGAATTAGAGAGCAATGAGGAGATGGACACCGTCTCTCTCATCTAATGAATTAGAGAGCAATGAGGAGATGGACACTGTCTCTCATCTAATGAATTAGAGAGCAATGAGGAGATGGACACTGTCTCTCATCTAATGAATTAGAGAGCAATGAGGAGCTGGACACTGTCTCTCTCATCTAATGAATTAGAGAGCAATGAGGAGATGGACACCGTCTCTCTCATCTAATGAATTAGAGAGCAATGAGGAGATGGACACCGTCTCTCTCATCTAATGAATTAGAGAGCAATGAGGAGATGGACACTGTCTCTCATCTAATGAATTAGAGAGCAATGAGGAGATGGACACTGTCTCTCATCTAATGAATTAGAGAGCAATGAGGAGATGGACACTGTCTCTCATCTAATGAATTAGAGAGCAATGAGGAGATGGACACTGTCTCTCATCTAATGAATTAGAGAGCAATGAGGAGATGGACACTGTCTCTCTCATCTAATGAATTAGAGAGCAATGAGGAGATGGACACTGTCTCTCATCTAATGAATTAGAGAGCAATGAGGAGATGGACACTGTCTCTCTCATCTAATGAATTAGAGAGCAATGAGGAGATGGACACTGTCTCTCTCATCTAATGAATTAGAGAGCAATGAGGAGATGGACACTGTCTCTCTCATCTAATGAATTAGAGAGCAATGAGGAGCTGGACACTGTCTCTCATCTAATGAATTAGAGAGCAATGAGGAGATGGACACCGTCTCTCTCATCTAATGAATTAGAGAGCAATGAGGAGATGGACACTGTCTCTCATCTAATGAATTAGAGAGCAATGAGGAGATGGACACTGTCTCTCATCTAATGAATTAGAGAGCAATGAGGAGATGGACACTGTCTCTCTCATCTAATGAATTAGAGAGCAATGAGGAGATGGACACTGTCTCTCTCATCTAATGAATTAGAGAGCAATGAGGAGATGGACACTGTCTCTCATCTAATGAATTATGAATAATATAATAATAATAATAATGAATCCTCAGAACCAACTGAGAAGAACTCTGTCTGTTCCTCATCTCCTCTCATCTCCTCTCTTCCCTGTCACCTCTCCTCTCTCCATCTCCATCTGCATTGCAGCATTCCCAGAGATTGTTAATGGCTGAGTGGATCCCCGAGGACCAATCATCTTGGCCATGTTCTGTTACAATCTCCACCCGGCACAGCCAGAGGAGGACTGGCCCACCCCTCATAGCCTGGTTCCTCTCTAGGTTTCTAATCTCCACCAGGCACAGCCAGAAGAGGACTGGCCCACCTCTCAGAGCCTGGTTCCTCTCTAGGTTTCTAATCTCCACCAGGCACAGCCAGAAGAGGACTGGCCACCCCTCATAGCCTGGTTCCTCTCTAGGTTTCTAATCTCCACCAGGCACAGCCAGAAGAGGACTGGCCACCCCTCATAGCCTGGTTCCTCTCTAGGTTTCTAATCTCCACCAGGCACAGCCAGAAGAGGACTGGCCCACCTCTCAGAGCCTGGTTCCTCTCTAGGTTTCTAATCTCCACCAGGCACAGCCAGAGGAGGACTGGCCCACCCCTCATAGCCTGGTTCCTCTCTAGGTTTCTAATCTCCACCAGGCACAGCCAGAAGAGGACTGGCCCACCTCTCAGAGCCTGGTTCCTCTCTAGGTTTCTAATCTCCACCAGGCACAGCCAGAAGAGGACTGGCCACCCCTCATAGCCTGGTTCCTCTCTAGGTTTCTAAAGTATACCAGGCACAGCCAGAAGAGGACTGGCCACCCCTCATAGCCTGGTTCCTCTCTAGGTTACTTCATTGGTTTTGGCCTTTCTAGGTAGTTTTTCCTAGCCACCGTGCTTCTACACCTGCATTGCTTGCTGTTTGGGGTTTTAGCCTGGGTTTCTGTACAGCACTTTGAGATATCAGCTGATGTAAGAAGGGCTTTATCAATACATTTGATTGATTGATTACATCCCTTCTCTTCCCATTTCTTCCGAGGACCCATCCCATTTCTTCCCCGAGGACCCATCCCATTTCTTCCCCGAGGACCCATCCCATTTCTTCCCCGAGGACCCATCCCATTTCTTCCCCGAGGACCCATCCCATTTCTTCCCCGAGGACCCATCCCATTTCTTCCCCGAGGACCCATCCCATTTCTTCCCCGCTCTCCGGGCTCCGCACCGCAGGGCAACAACCATCCAGTCACCTTCCTGACTAACCCAATGGACACACCCTACATACAACAGACCTCTGCTACAGTAGGATATAGACACACCTAGCAGAATGTAGTCTACATACAGACCTCTGCTACAGTAGGATATAGACACACCTAGCAGAATGTAGTCTACATACAGACCTCTCTACTACAGTAGGATATAGACACACCTAGCAGAATGTAGTCTACATACAGACCTCTGCTACAGTAGGATATAGACACACCTAGCAGAATGTAGTCTACATACAGACCTCTACTACAGTAGGATATAGACACACCTAGCAGAATGTAGTCTACATACAGACCTCTACTACAGTAGGATATAGACACACCTAGCAGAATGTAGTCTACATACAGACCTCTGCTACAGTAGGATATAGACACACCTAGCAGAATGTAGTCTACATACAGACCTCTCTACTACAGTAGGATATAGACACACCTAGCATAATGTAGTCTACATACAGACCTCTCTACTACAGTAGGATATAGACACACCTAGCAGAATGTAGTCTACATACAGACCTCTGCTACAGTAGGATATAGACACACCTAGCAGAATGTAGTCTACATACAGACCTCTGCTACAGTAGGATATAGACACACCTAGCAGAATGTAGTCTACATACAGACCTCTACTACAGTAGGATATAGACACACCTAGCAGAATGTAGTCTACATACAGACCTCTACTACAGTAGGATATAGACACACCTAGCAGAATGTAGTCTACATACAGACCTCTCTACTACAGTAGGATATAGACACACCTAGCAGAATGTAGTCTACATACAGACCTCTCTACTACAGTAGGATATAGACACACCTAGCAGAATGTAGTCTACATACAGACCTCTACTACAGTAGGATATAGACACACCTAGCAGAATGTAGTCTACATACAGACCTCTCTACTACAGTAGGATATAGACACACCTAGCAGAATGTAGTCTACATACAGACCTCTGCTACAGTAGGATATAGACACACCTAGCAGAATGTAGTCTACATACAGACCTCTCTACTACAGTAGGATATAGACACACCTAGCAGAATGTAGTCTACATACAGACCTCTCTACTACAGTAGGATATAGACACACCTAGCAGAATGTAGTCTACATACAGACCTCTCTACTACAGTAGGATATAGACACACCTAGCAGAATGTAGTCTACATACAGACCTCTGCTACAGTAGGATATAGACACACCTAGCAGAATGTAGTCTACATACAGACCTCTCTACTACAGTAGGATATAGACACACCTAGCAGAATGTAGTCTACATACAGACCTCTGCTACAGTAGGATATAGACACACCTAGCAGAATGTAGTCTACATACAGACCTCTGCTACAGTAGGATATAGACACACTGTCTAATGCAGTCTCTAATAGAAATATATACATAGGATCAATGCAGAGCTGTGCAGCTCAGAGACAAAACAATAAGCTGGAGAGAACACACACACACTCTACAACCACACACACACACTCTACAACCACACACACACACACACTCTACAACCACACACACACACACTCTACAACCACACACACACACACTACAACCACACACACTCTACAACCACACACACACACTCTACAACCACACACACACACACACACTACAACCACACTACAACCACACCCACACTACAACCACACACACACACACACACACACACTACAACCACACACACACTCTACAACCACACACACCACACCCACTACAACCACACCCACTACAACCACACACACTACAACCACACACACTCTACAACCACACACACACTCTACAACCACACACACACTCTACAACCACACACACACTCTACAACCACACACACACTCTACAACCACACACACACTCTACAACCACACACACACTCTACAACCACACACACACTCTACAACCACACACACACTCTACAACCACACACACACTCTACAACCACACACACACTCTACAACCACACACACACTCTACAACCACACACACACTCTACAACCACACACACACTCTACAACCACAGAGAAGGAGAGTTTCTTAGAAGAGTTGGAACGAGACTCGGAGGAGAAATGAAACTCAAGAGTGATTGGTCACTCAGCGACCACATCCTTCAGACAGATTGGTCGCTTGGAAGAGGCCCTCTACAGACAGCTAACGTGGTTTCTCCCTGGGCCAAGCCAGGGACTCACACCGTCCATCTACAGACTGATGATAACCTCACACACACACCATCCATCCACAGACTGATGATAACCTAACACACACACACACCATCCATCCACAGACTGATGATAACCTAACCTAACACACACACACACACACACCATCCATCCACAGACTGATGATAACCTAACACACACACCATCCATCCACAGACTGATGATAACCTAACACACACACCATCTATCCACAGACTGATGATAACCTAACACACACACACACCATCCATCCACAGACTGACGAACACACACACCCATCCACAGACTGACGAACACACACACCATCCATCCAGACTGACGATAATCTAACACACACACCATCCATCCACAGACTGATGATAACCTAACACACACACCATCCATCCAGACTGACGATAATCTAACACACAATCCATCCACAGACGGATGATAACCTAACACACACACACCATCCATCCACAGACTGATGATAACCTAACACACACACACCATCCATTCACAGACTGATGATAACCTAACACACACACCATCCATCCACCGACTGATGATAACCTAACACACACACACACACCATCCATCTACAGACTGATGATAACCTAACACACACACCCACACCATCCATCTACAGACTGATGATAACCTAACACACACACCATCCATCTACAGACTGATGATAACCTAACACACACACACCATCCATCTACAGACTGACGATAACCTAACACACACACCCACACCATCCATCTACAGACTGATGATAACCTAACACACACACCATCCATCCACAGACGGATGATAACCTAACACACACACCATCCATCCACAGACGGATGATAACCTAACACACACACCATCCATCTACAGGCTGATGATAACCTAACACACACCATCCATCCAGGGCCCAATGATAACCTAACACACACACACACACACCCATCCATCCAGGGCCCTACCCTTCCATACTTCTATTTCCTCCTTACATCCCTGCCATGACACTTCAGGAAGTGGAAGTGTGTGTTTGTGTGTGAGTGTGTGTGATCATAATCACTGGAGAGCAGAGCTGGAATTACAGTAGACGCATTTCCAGACGAGAATTCTGGGAAATTGGAATTCACTTTACCCTGCCTTCATGTACATGTCTACTTCCTGTATATAGCTCCACATTGATCTGCTACTTACTGTATATAGCTCCACATTGATCTGGTACTTCCTGTATATAGCTCCACATTGATCTGGTACTTCCTGTATATAGCTCCACATTGATCTGGTACTTCCTGTATATAGCTCCACATTGATCTGCTACTTCCTGTATATAGCTCCACATTGATCTGGTACTTCCTGTATATAGCTCCGTTATATTTTTCCTCGTTACCATCTTTAAACTCTGGCCTTGTTGGGAAAGGCTCATAAGCATTTCACTGTAAAATCTACACCAAAGTTACACACACACACCGTCTCTCTCTCTCCTGTGAGTTGTGTATCGGAGATATCCTGGGACCTGATCTATCTAGCCAATCAAATCGTTACTTCTCAACACGGCTGTTTCTCTCTTTCCAATGCCCCGGGGATTGTGTGTGTGTGTGTGTGTGTGTGTGTATGTTGGAAGCTAAGCATTCTTATCGTTCAATCTCATCAAACCAGCCAATAACATTCGACCTCTCTCTCACTCTGTCGCTCTCTTTCATGATTCTGAGGGAATGTGTGTGTGTGTGTGTGTGTGTGTGTGTGTGTGTGTGTGTGTGTGTGTGTGTGTATTGAGAGCGGAGCAGCAGAGACCCTTTTCAAACGGCACTCCTCAGACTCTCTCACACACACACACACACACACACACACACACACTAAATGGTTGGAGAGAGAGAGAGAGGACAGCCAAATAAAGAGCAGTCTTTAATAATTTACTCAGCCCTGTGAAGAGAGGGAGGAGGAGGGTGAGGAGGGAGAGGAGGGAGAGAGAGGGGGGAGGGTGAGAGGGGAGGAGAGAGAGGGGAGGGAGGAGAGAGAGAGGGAGGAGAGTGAGAGGGGAGGGAGGAGAGAGAGGTAGGAGGGTGAGAGGGGAGGAGAGAGAGGGGAGGGAGGAGAGAGAGAGGGAGGAGAGTGAGAGGGGAGGGAGGAGAGAGAGGTAGGAGGGTGAGAGGGGAGGAGAGGGTGAGAGAGAGGAGGGTGAGAGAGAGGAGGGTGAGAGAGAGGAGGGTGAGAGAGGAGGGTGAGAGAGAGGGGACCTTGCTCTCTAGCAGCTAAATATAGTCAGGCTTCCTACCTCATATCTACACAATAGAACACACATCAAGTGTTTTCAATGGACTGATGTGTGTGTGTACACATCTGTGTGTGTATGTGTGTGTACATCTGTGTGTGTGTACATCTGTGTGTGTACATCTGTGTGTGTACATCTGCGTGTGTGTGTAACTTCCCATCTTCCTGATGGCTTCATATCCAGATGGTCTATTTCAGTCCTATTGAACAAGCTGAGCTGCAGGACGTGACTGGAATCACTACTATTACTGTAATATACCACACATCTAGCAGACAGACAGGACAGACAGACAGACTGGAGGGTAGAGAGGTAGGGGGAGGGGAGAGAAAGAGGCAGAGGAGAGAAAGAGAGAGAGAGAGAGAGAGACAGAGAGAGAGAGGCAGAGAGAGAGAGAGAGAGACAGAGAGAGAGAGACAGAGAGGAGTACAAACTAACCCAGAATAACAGTGTAGTTGATTCTGTTGATGTTTTAGGATCCGAGCTGCTGTAGAGACGGCTGGCTATATATAACACATTATCATTAACACACACACAGCGCTGCACACACACAGCGTACTACTGAATGAATTCCCTCAGAGAAAGAGCGACAGAGGTTTGAGGTTGAAGACAGCTTCCAACACACCCACACACACACCCAATCCCCGGGGCATTGGAAAGAGAGAAACAGCCGTGTTGGTGTTGAGAAGCAATGATTTGATTGGCTAGATAGATCAGGTCCCAGTCTCAGGATACCTCTGATTTTCAACTCGCAGGAGAGAGAGAGAGACGATGTGTGTGTGTGTGTGTGGTGTGTTGTTGTGTGTGTGTGTGTTGTTTGTTTACCCAAAACTGTAAAGACCACTTATACAGAAGCAAAGTCACAAATCGTCTAGTGACTAGTCTACCTGCTGTACCAGTAGTGTCCCGACCATCTTATCTAGTGACTAGTCTACCTGCTGTACCAGTAGTGTCCCGACCATCTATCTAGTGACTAGTCTACCTGCTGTACCAGTAGTGTCCTGACCATCTATCTAGTGACTAGTCTACCTGCTGTACCAGTAGTGTCCCGACCATCTTATCTAGTGACTAGTCTACCTGCTGTACCAGTAGTGTCCTGACCATCTATCTAGTGACTAGTCTACCTGCTGTACCAGTAGTGTCCTGACCATCTATCTAGTGACTAGTCTACCTGCTGTACCAGTAGTGTCCCGACCATCTTATCTAGTGACTAGTCTACCTGCTGTACCAGTAGTGTCCCGACCATCTATCTAGTGACTAGTCTACCTGCTGTACCAGTAGTGTCCTGACCATCTATCTAGTGACTAGTCTACCTGCTGTACCAGTAGTGTCCCGACCATCTTATCTAGTGACTAGTCTACCTGCTGTACCAGTAGTGTCCTGACCATCTATCTAGTGACTAGTCTACCTGCTGTACCAGTAGTGTCCTGACCATCTATCTAGTGACTAGTCTACCTGCTGTACCAGTAGTGTCCCGACCATCTTATCTAGTGACTAGTCTACCTGCTGTACCAGTAGTGTCCTGACCATCTATCTAGTGACTAGTCTACCTGCTGTACCAGTAGTGTCCTGACCATCTATCTAGTGACTAGTCTACCTGCTGTACCAGTAGTGTCCCGACCATCTTATCTAGTGACTAGTCTACCTGCTGTACCAGTAGTGTCCCGACCATCTATCTAGTGACTAGTCTACCTGCTGTACCAGTAGTGTCCCGACCATCTATCTAGTGACTAGTCTACCTGCTGTACCAGTAGTGTCCCGACCATCTTATCTAGTGACTAGTCTACCTGCTGTACCAGTAGTGTCCCGACCATCTATCTAGTGACTAGTCTACCTGCTGTACCAGTAGTGTCCTGACCATCTATCTAGTGACTAGTCTACCTGCTGTACCAGTAGTGTCCCGACCATCTTATCTAGTGACTAGTCTACCTGCTGTACCAGTAGTGTCCCGACCATCTATCTAGTGACTAGTCTACCTGCTGTACCAGTAGTGTCCTGACCATCTATCTAGTGACTAGTCTACCTGCTGTACCAGTAGTGTCCCGACCATCTTATCTAGTGACTAGTCTACCTGCTGTACCAGTAGTGTCCTGACCATCTATCTAGTGACTAGTCTACCTGCTGTACCAGTAGTGTCCTGACCATCTATCTAGTGACTAGTCTACCTGCTGTACCAGTAGTGTCCCGACCATCTTATCTAGTGACTAGTCTACCTGCTGTACCAGTAGTGTCCTGACCATCTATCTAGTGACTAGTCTACCTGCTGTACCAGTAGTGTCCTGACCATCTATCTAGTGACTAGTCTACCTGCTGTACCAGTAGTGTCCCGACCATCTTATCTAGTGACTAGTCTACCTGCTGTACCAGTAGAGTAGTGTCCTGACCATCTATCTAGTGACTAGTCTACCTGCTGTACCAGTAGAGTAGTGTCCCGACCATCTTATCTAGTGACTAGTCTACCTGCTGTACCAGTAGTGTCCTGACCATCTATCTAGTGACTAGTCTACCTGCTGTACCAGTAGTGTCCTGACCATCTATCTAGTGACTAGTCTACCTGCTGTACCAGTAGTGTCCTGACCATCTATCTAGTGACTAGTCTACCTGCTGTACCAGTAGTGTCCTGACCATCTATCTAGTGACTAGTCTACCTGCTGTACCAGTAGAGTAGTGTCCCGACCATCTTATCTAGTGACTAGTCTACCTGCTGTACCAGTAGAGTAGTGTCCCGACCATCTTATCTAGTGACTAGTCTACCTGCTGTACCAGTAGTGTCCCGACCATCTTATCTAGTGACTAGTCTACCTGCTGTACCAGTAGAGTAGTGTCCCGACCATCTTATCTAGTGACTAGTCTACCTGCTGTACCAGTAGTGTCCCGACCATCTTATCTAGTGACTAGTCTACCCGCTGTACCAGTAGTGTCCCGACCATCTTATCTAGTGACTAGTCTACCTGCTGTACCAGTAGTGTCCCGACCATCTATCTAGTGACTAGTCTACCTGCTGTACCAGTAGTGTCCTGACCATCTATCTAGTGACTAGTCTACCTGCTGTACCAGTAGTGTCCCGACCATCTATCTAGTGACTAGTCTACCTGCTGTACCAGTAGTGTCCCGACCATCTTATCTAGTGACTAGTCTACCTGCTGTACCAGAAGTGTCCTGACCATCTATCTAGTGACTAGTCTACCTGCTGTACCAGTAGTGTCCCTACCATCTTATCTAGTGACTAGTCTACCTGCTGTACCAGTAGTGTCCCGACCATCTTATCTAGTGACTAGTCTACCTGCTGTACCAGTAGTGTCCCGACCATCTATCTAGTGACTAGTCTACCTGCTGTACCAGTAGTGTCCTGACCATCTATCTAGTGACTAGTCTACCTGCTGTACCAGTAGTGTCCCGACCATCTTATCTAGTGACTAGTCTACCTGCTGTACCAGTAGTGTCCCGACCATCTATCTAGTGACTAGTCTACCTGCTGTACCAGTAGTGTCCTGACCATCTATCTAGTGACTAGTCTACCTGCTGTACCAGTAGTGTCCCGACCATCTTATCTAGTGACTAGTCTACCTGCTGTACCAGTAGTGTCCTGACCATCTATCTAGTGACTAGTCTACCTGCTGTACCAGTAGTGTCCTGACCATCTATCTAGTGACTAGTCTACCTGCTGTACCAGTAGTGTCCCGACCATCTTATCTAGTGACTAGTCTACCTGCTGTACCAGTAGTGTCCTGACCATCTATCTAGTGACTAGTCTACCTGCTGTACCAGTAGTGTCCTGACCATCTATCTAGTGACTAGTCTACCTGCTGTACCAGTAGTGTCCCGACCATCTTATCTAGTGACTAGTCTACCTGCTGTACCAGTAGAGTAGTGTCCTGACCATCTATCTAGTGACTAGTCTACCTGCTGTACCAGTAGAGTAGTGTCCCGACCATCTTATCTAGTGACTAGTCTACCTGCTGTACCAGTAGTGTCCTGACCATCTATCTAGTGACTAGTCTACCTGCTGTACCAGTAGTGTCCTGACCATCTATCTAGTGACTAGTCTACCTGCTGTACCAGTAGTGTCCTGACCATCTATCTAGTGACTAGTCTACCTGCTGTACCAGTAGTGTCCTGACCATCTATCTAGTGACTAGTCTACCTGCTGTACCAGTAGAGTAGTGTCCCGACCATCTTATCTAGTGACTAGTCTACCTGCTGTACCAGTAGAGTAGTGTCCCGACCATCTTATCTAGTGACTAGTCTACCTGCTGTACCAGTAGTGTCCCGACCATCTTATCTAGTGACTAGTCTACCTGCTGTACCAGTAGAGTAGTGTCCCGACCATCTTATCTAGTGACTAGTCTACCTGCTGTACCAGTAGTGTCCCGACCATCTTATCTAGTGACTAGTCTACCCGCTGTACCAGTAGTGTCCCGACCATCTTATCTAGTGACTAGTCTACCTGCTGTACCAGTAGTGTCCCGACCATCTATCTAGTGACTAGTCTACCTGCTGTACCAGTAGTGTCCTGACCATCTATCTAGTGACTAGTCTACCTGCTGTACCAGTAGTGTCCCGACCATCTATCTAGTGACTAGTCTACCTGCTGTACCAGTAGTGTCCCGACCATCTTATCTAGTGACTAGTCTACCTGCTGTACCAGAAGTGTCCTGACCATCTATCTAGTGACTAGTCTACCTGCTGTACCAGTAGTGTCCCTACCATCTTATCTAGTGACTAGTCTACCCGCTGTACCAATAGTGTCCCGATCATCTATCTAGTGACTAGTCTACCTGCTGTACCAGTAGTGTCCCGACCATCTTATCTAGTGACTAGTCTACCTGCTGTACCAGTAGTGTCCCGACCATCTTATCTAGTGACTAGTCTACCTGCTGTACCAGTAGAGGAGTGTCCTGACCATCTATCTAGTGACTAGTCTACCTGCTGTACCAGTAGAGTAGTGTCCTGACCATCTATCTAGTGACTAGTCTACCTGCTGTACCAGTAGAGTAGTGTCCTGACCATCTATCTAGTGACTAGTCTACCTGCTGTACCAGTAGTGTCCCGACCATCTTATCTGGTGACTAGTCTACCTGCTGTACCAGTAGAGTAGTGTCCTGACCATCTTATCTAGTGACTAGTCTACCTGCTGTACCAGTAGAGTAGTGTCCTGACCATCTATCTAGTGACTAGTCTACCTGCTGTACCGGTAGTGTCCCGACCATCTTATCTAGTGACTAGTCTACCTGCTGTACCAGTAGTGTCCTGACCATCTATCTAGTGACTAGTCTACCTGCTGTACCAGTAGAGTCCCGACCATCTTATCTAGTGACTAGTCTACCTGCTGTACCAGTAGTGTCCTGACCATCTATCTAGTGACTAGTCTACCTGCTGTACCAGTAATGTCCCGACCATCTATCTATCTAGTGACTAGTCTACCTGCTGTACCAGTAGTGTCCTGACCATCTATCTAGTGACTAGTCTACCTGCTGTACCAGTAGTGTCCCGACCATCTTATCTAGTGACTAGTCTACCCGCTGTACCAGTAGTGTCCCGACCATCTTATCTAGTGACTAGTCTACCTGCTGTACCAGTAGTGTCCCGACCATCTATCTAGTGACTAGTCTACCTGCTGTACCAGTAGTGTCCTGACCATCTATCTAGTGACTAGTCTACCTGCTGTACCAGTAGTGTCCTGCCCATCTATCTAGTGACTAGTCTACCTGCTGTACCAGTAGTGTCCCGACCATCTTATCTAGTGACTAGTCTACCTGCTGTACCGGTAGTGTCCTGACCATCTATCTAGTGACTAGTCTACCTGCTGTACCAGTAGTGTCCTGACCATCTATCTAGTGACTAGTCTACCTGCTGTACCAGTAGAGTAGTGTCCTGACCATCTGTCTAGTGACTAGTCTACCTGCTGTACCAGTAGAGTAGTGTCCTGACCATCTATCTAGTGACTAGTCTACCTGCTGTACCAGTAGTGTCCCGACCATCTTATCTAGTGACTAGTCTACCTGCTGTACCAGTAGTGTCCCGACCATCTATCTAGTAACTAGTCTACCTGCTGTACCAGTAGTGTCCCGACCATCTATCTAGTAACTAGTCTACCTGCTGTACCAGTAGTGTCCCGACCATCTATCTAGTAACTAGTCTACCTGCTGTACCAGTAGTGTCCCGACCATCTTATCTAGTGACTAGTCTACCTGCTGTACCAGTAGTGTCCCGACCATCTTATCTAGTGACTAGTCTACCTGCTGTACCAGTAGAGTAGTGTCCTGACCATCTATCTAGTGACTAGTCTACCTGCTGTACCAGTAGAGTAGTGTCCTGACCATCTATCTAGTGACTAGTCTACCTGCTGTACCAGTAGAGTAGTGTCCTGACCATCTATCTAGTGACTAGTCTACCTGCTGTACCAGTAGTGTCCCGACCATCTTATCTAGTGACTAGTCTACCTGCTGTACCAGTAGAGTAGTGTCCTGACCATCTATCTAGTGACTAGTCTACCTGCTGTACCAGTAGAGTAGTGTCCTGACCATCTTATCTAGTGACTAGTCTACCTGCTGTACCAGTAGAGTAGTGTCCTGACCATCTATCTAGTGACTAGTCTACCTGCTGTACCGGTAGTGTCCCGACCATCTTATCTAGTGACTAGTCTACCTGCTGTACCAGTAGTGTCCTGACCATCTATCTAGTGACTAGTCTACCTGCTGTACCAGTAGAGTCCCGACCATCTTATCTAGTGACTAGTCTACCTGCTGTACCAGTAGTGTCCTGACCATCTATCTAGTGACTAGTCTACCTGCTGTACCAGTAATGTCCCGACCATCTATCTATCTAGTGACTAGTCTACCTGCTGTACCAGTAGTGTCCCGACCATCTTATCTAGTGACTAGTCTACCCGCTGTACCAGTAGTGTCCCGACCATCTTATCTAGTGACTAGTCTACCTGCTGTACCAGTAGTGTCCCGACCATCTATCTAGTGACTAGTCTACCTGCTGTACCAGTAGTGTCCTGCCCATCTATCTAGTGACTAGTCTACCTGCTGTACCAGTAGTGTCCTGCCCATCTATCTAGTGACTAGTCTACCTGCTGTACCAGTAGTGTCCTGACCATCTATCTAGTGACTAGTCTACCTGCTGTACCGGTAGTGTCCTGACCATCTATCTAGTGACTAGTCTACCTGCTGTACCAGTAGTGTCCCGACCATCTTATCTAGTGAGTAGTCTACCTGCTGTACCAGTAGAGTAGTGTCCTGACCATCTATCTAGTGACTAGTCTACCTGCTGTACCAGTAGAGTAGTGTCCTGACCATCTATCTAGTGACTAGTCTACCTGCTGTACCAGTAGAGTAGTGTCCTGACCATCTATCTAGTGACTAGTCTACCTGCTGTACCAGTAGTGTCCCGACCATCTTATCTAGTGACTAGTCTACCTGCTGTACCAGTAGTGTCCCGACCATCTATCTAGTAACTAGTCTACCTGCTGTACCAGTAGTGTCCCGACCATCTATCTAGTAACTAGTCTACCTGCTGTACCAGTAGTGTCCTGACCATCTATCTAGTGACTAGTCTACCTGCTGTACCAGTAGTGTCCTGACCATCTATCTAGTGACTAGTCTACCTGCTGTACCAGTAGTGTCCCGACCATCTTATCTAGTGACTAGTCTACCTGCTGTACCAGTAGTGTCCTGACCATCTATCTAGTGACTAGTCTACCTGCTGTACCAGTAGTGTCCTGACCATCTATCTAGTGACTAGTCTACCTGCTGTACCAGTAGTGTCCCGACCATCTTATCTAGTGACTAGTCTACCTGCTGTACCAGTAGAGTAGTGTCCTGACCATCTATCTAGTGACTAGTCTACCTGCTGTACCAGTAGAGTAGTGTCCCGACCATCTTATCTAGTGACTAGTCTACCTGCTGTACCAGTAGTGTCCTGACCATCTATCTAGTGACTAGTCTACCTGCTGTACCAGTAGTGTCCTGACCATCTATCTAGTGACTAGTCTACCTGCTGTACCAGTAGTGTCCTGACCATCTATCTAGTGACTAGTCTACCTGCTGTACCAGTAGTGTCCTGACCATCTATCTAGTGACTAGTCTACCTGCTGTACCAGTAGAGTAGTGTCCCGACCATCTTATCTAGTGACTAGTCTACCTGCTGTACCAGTAGAGTAGTGTCCCGACCATCTTATCTAGTGACTAGTCTACCTGCTGTACCAGTAGTGTCCCGACCATCTTATCTAGTGACTAGTCTACCTGCTGTACCAGTAGAGTAGTGTCCCGACCATCTTATCTAGTGACTAGTCTACCTGCTGTACCAGTAGTGTCCCGACCATCTTATCTAGTGACTAGTCTACCCGCTGTACCAGTAGTGTCCCGACCATCTTATCTAGTGACTAGTCTACCTGCTGTACCAGTAGTGTCCCGACCATCTATCTAGTGACTAGTCTACCTGCTGTACCAGTAGTGTCCTGACCATCTATCTAGTGACTAGTCTACCTGCTGTACCAGTAGTGTCCCGACCATCTATCTAGTGACTAGTCTACCTGCTGTACCAGTAGTGTCCCGACCATCTTATCTAGTGACTAGTCTACCTGCTGTACCAGAAGTGTCCTGACCATCTATCTAGTGACTAGTCTACCTGCTGTACCAGTAGTGTCCCTACCATCTTATCTAGTGACTAGTCTACCCGCTGTACCAATAGTGTCCCGATCATCTATCTAGTGACTAGTCTACCTGCTGTACCAGTAGTGTCCCGACCATCTTATCTAGTGACTAGTCTACCTGCTGTACCAGTAGTGTCCCGACCATCTTATCTAGTGACTAGTCTACCTGCTGTACCAGTAGAGGAGTGTCCTGACCATCTATCTAGTGACTAGTCTACCTGCTGTACCAGTAGAGTAGTGTCCTGACCATCTATCTAGTGACTAGTCTACCTGCTGTACCAGTAGAGTAGTGTCCTGACCATCTATCTAGTGACTAGTCTACCTGCTGTACCAGTAGTGTCCCGACCATCTTATCTGGTGACTAGTCTACCTGCTGTACCAGTAGAGTAGTGTCCTGACCATCTTATCTAGTGACTAGTCTACCTGCTGTACCAGTAGAGTAGTGTCCTGACCATCTATCTAGTGACTAGTCTACCTGCTGTACCGGTAGTGTCCCGACCATCTTATCTAGTGACTAGTCTACCTGCTGTACCAGTAGTGTCCTGACCATCTATCTAGTGACTAGTCTACCTGCTGTACCAGTAGAGTCCCGACCATCTTATCTAGTGACTAGTCTACCTGCTGTACCAGTAGTGTCCTGACCATCTATCTAGTGACTAGTCTACCTGCTGTACCAGTAATGTCCCGACCATCTATCTATCTAGTGACTAGTCTACCTGCTGTACCAGTAGTGTCCTGACCATCTATCTAGTGACTAGTCTACCTGCTGTACCAGTAGTGTCCCGACCATCTATCTATCTAGTGACTAGTCTACCTGCTGTACCAGTAGTGTCCTGACCATCTATCTAGTGACTAGTCTACCTGCTGTACCAGTAGAGTCCCGACCATCTTATCTAGTGACTAGTCTACCTGCTGTACCAGTAGTGTCCTGACCATCTATCTAGTGACTAGTCTACCTGCTGTACCAGTAATGTCCCGACCATCTATCTATCTAGTGACTAGTCTACCTGCTGTACCAGTAGTGTCCTGACCATCTATCTAGTGACTAGTCTACCTGCTGTACCAGTAGTGTCCCGACCATCTTATCTAGTGACTAGTCTACCCGCTGTACCAGTAGTGTCCCGACCATCTTATCTAGTGACTAGTCTACCTGCTGTACCAGTAGTGTCCCGACCATCTATCTAGTGACTAGTCTACCTGCTGTACCAGTAGTGTCCTGACCATCTATCTAGTGACTAGTCTACCTGCTGTACCAGTAGTGTCCCGACCATCTTATCTAGTGACTAGTCTACCTGCTGTACCGGTAGTGTCCTGACCATCTATCTAGTGACTAGTCTACCTGCTGTACCAGTAGTGTCCTGACCATCTATCTAGTGACTAGTCTACCTGCTGTACCAGTAGAGTAGTGTCCTGACCATCTGTCTAGTGACTAGTCTACCTGCTGTACCAGTAGAGTAGTGTCCTGACCATCTATCTAGTGACTAGTCTACCTGCTGTACCAGTAGTGTCCCGACCATCTTATCTAGTGACTAGTCTACCTGCTGTACCAGTAGTGTCCCGACCATCTATCTAGTAACTAGTCTACCTGCTGTACCAGTAGTGTCCCGACCATCTTATCTAGTGACTAGTCTACCTGCTGTACCAGTAGTGTCCCGACCATCTTATCTAGTGACTAGTCTACCTGCTGTACCAGTAGAGTAGTGTCCTGACCATCTATCTAGTGACTAGTCTACCTGCTGTACCAGTAGAGTAGTGTCCTGACCATCTATCTAGTGACTAGTCTACCTGCTGTACCAGTAGAGTAGTGTCCTGACCATCTATCTAGTGACTAGTCTACCTGCTGTACCAGTAGTGTCCCGACCATCTTATCTAGTGACTAGTCTACCTGCTGTACCAGTAGAGTAGTGTCCTGACCATCTATCTAGTGACTAGTCTACCTGCTGTACCAGTAGAGTAGTGTCCTGACCATCTTATCTAGTGACTAGTCTACCTGCTGTACCAGTAGAGTAGTGTCCTGACCATCTATCTAGTGACTAGTCTACCTGCTGTACCGGTAGTGTCCCGACCATCTTATCTAGTGACTAGTCTACCTGCTGTACCAGTAGTGTCCTGACCATCTATCTAGTGACTAGTCTACCTGCTGTACCAGTAGAGTCCCGACCATCTTATCTAGTGACTAGTCTACCTGCTGTACCAGTAGTGTCCTGACCATCTATCTAGTGACTAGTCTACCTGCTGTACCAGTAATGTCCCGACCATCTATCTATCTAGTGACTAGTCTACCTGCTGTACCAGTAGTGTCCCGACCATCTTATCTAGTGACTAGTCTACCCGCTGTACCAGTAGTGTCCCGACCATCTTATCTAGTGACTAGTCTACCTGCTGTACCAGTAGTGTCCCGACCATCTATCTAGTGACTAGTCTACCTGCTGTACCAGTAGTGTCCTGCCCATCTATCTAGTGACTAGTCTACCTGCTGTACCAGTAGTGTCCTGCCCATCTATCTAGTGACTAGTCTACCTGCTGTACCAGTAGTGTCCTGACCATCTATCTAGTGACTAGTCTACCTGCTGTACCGGTAGTGTCCTGACCATCTATCTAGTGACTAGTCTACCTGCTGTACCAGTAGTGTCCCGACCATCTTATCTAGTGAGTAGTCTACCTGCTGTACCAGTAGAGTAGTGTCCTGACCATCTATCTAGTGACTAGTCTACCTGCTGTACCAGTAGAGTAGTGTCCTGACCATCTATCTAGTGACTAGTCTACCTGCTGTACCAGTAGAGTAGTGTCCTGACCATCTATCTAGTGACTAGTCTACCTGCTGTACCAGTAGTGTCCCGACCATCTTATCTAGTGACTAGTCTACCTGCTGTACCAGTAGTGTCCCGACCATCTATCTAGTAACTAGTCTACCTGCTGTACCAGTAGTGTCCCGACCATCTATCTAGTAACTAGTCTACCTGCTGTACCAGTAGTGTCCCGACCATCTATCTAGTAACTAGTCTACCTGCTGTACCAGTAGTGTCCCGACCATCTTATCTAGTGACTAGTCTACCTGCTGTACCAGTAGTGTCCCGACCATCTTATCTAGTGACTAGTCTACCTGCTGTACCAGTAGTGTCCTGACCATCTATCTAGTGACTAGTCTACCTGTTGTACCAGTAGTGTCCTGACCATCTATCTAGTGACTAGTCTACCTGCTGTACCAGTAGTGTCCCGACCATCTATCTAGTAACTAGTCTATCTGCTGTACCAGTAGTGTCCTGACCATCTATCTAGTGACTAGTCTACCTGCTGTACCAGTAGAGTAGTGTCCCGACCATCTATCTAGTGACTAGTCTACCTGCTGTACCAGTAGTGTCCTGACCATCTATCTAGTGACTAGTCTACCTGCTGTACCAGTAGAGTAGTGTCCCGACCATCTATCTAGTGACTAGTCTACCTGCTGTACCAGTAGTGTCCTGCCCATCTATCTAGTGACTAGTCTACCTGCTGTACCAGTAGTGTCCTGCCCATCTATCTAGTGACTAGTCTACCTGCTGTACCAGTAGTGTCCTGACCATCTATCTAGTGACTAGTCTACCTGCTGTACCGGTAGTGTCCTGACCATCTATCTAGTGACTAGTCTACCTGCTGTACCAGTAGTGTCCCGACCATCTTATCTAGTGAGTAGTCTACCTGCTGTACCAGTAGAGTAGTGTCCTGACCATCTATCTAGTGACTAGTCTACCTGCTGTACCAGTAGAGTAGTGTCCTGACCATCTATCTAGTGACTAGTCTACCTGCTGTACCAGTAGAGTAGTGTCCTGACCATCTATCTAGTGACTAGTCTACCTGCTGTACCAGTAGTGTCCCGACCATCTTATCTAGTGACTAGTCTACCTGCTGTACCAGTAGTGTCCCGACCATCTATCTAGTAACTAGTCTACCTGCTGTACCAGTAGTGTCCCGACCATCTATCTAGTAACTAGTCTACCTGCTGTACCAGTAGTGTCCCGACCATCTTTCTAGTAACTAGTCTACCTGCTGTACCAGTAGTGTCCCGACCATCTTATCTAGTGACTAGTCTACCTGCTGTACCAGTAGTGTCCCGACCATCTTATCTAGTGACTAGTCTACCTGCTGTACCAGTAGTGTCCTGACCATCTATCTAGTGACTAGTCTACCTGTTGTACCAGTAGTGTCCTGACCATCTATCTAGTGACTAGTCTACCTGCTGTACCAGTAGTGTCCCGACCATCTATCTAGTAACTAGTCTATCTGCTGTACCAGTAGTGTCCTGACCATCTATCTAGTGACTAGTCTACCTGCTGTACCAGTAGAGTAGTGTCCCGACCATCTATCTAGTGACTAGTCTACCTGCTGTACCAGTAGTGTCCTGACCATCTATCTAGTGACTAGTCTACCTGCTGTACCAGTAGTGTCCTGACCATCTATCTATCTATCTATCTATCTACTAGTCTACCTGCTGTACCAGTAGTGTCCTGACCATCTATCTAGTGACTAGCCTATCTTTACAACTGGGATTGATGGTGCTTTCAAGACAATTAGGAACTCGCAAAATACAAGGCCAATGACATCAGTGATCTTAAGGTCGGGAAAGTCGAAGCTCTAAAAAAAGAGGCCCGAGTTACCGACTTGGAAAACCGAGTTGGATGACTATTCAAAACGATTTTTAAATCAGTTGGGGCTCGTTTTTTTCAGAGTTCCCAGTTGTCTTGAACGCACTGAATTCGGGAAGTCGAATATTTCCCGGGTTCTGACCTCACAGTTGTTTTAAACGCGGCATGAGTTAATGCTCAACATCACATAGCAAAACATATTAACAACAAATAAACATTATGCCAGATCGCATAGCAGAAGATATTCACATCATCATGAGTATACATGGCACAGCGAGGCGTTCAGTAGGATTTGGGCCAGGCAGACAAGCGACTCATTAAAATGTACTATAAATCAATCTGACTAATCAGTCTGCCAGAGACGCTGGAATTAGTAGCCTACTAAAGAGAAATGTTTGAGTGAGTTTGTGAATTCCCGAAAGTAAAAGCGCCACAGGAACGTCACAGTAGACCCGAGGCCGGTTGGAACACCCAGCTTTCCTCTGATTTCACGCCGCTTTCGAAGCATCCCTACCGGGCGAAGCATTTCCCCTTTATGGGTACTCCGGACTTGCTTATTTAAACTTGACTATCATCATCATCATTATCATCAAAACTACTGTGATTTGTGAGTTTATATGACAAGACGAGCAGCGCTGTGGTCTTTAGCGAAACAAAACAAGTAGTTTCTTACCTTGTATCGGCTCACTTCCACTGTGAGTTTGTTTTACTAGTGTAGAGAGTCAGAATAACTTTATCGCATCTTCCTGTCTGTTTTGTTGTCTTTAGTTGACGGTGGTGCACGTGCATTTACAGAAGCACTTGACCAGCGGACGCTTGTGTCCCTTCACTCTACTTCCGTATGCAGACTGCACAGTCGACTTTCATAAGAAAATATAGTTTAAATAAGCAAAGATATTAGAGTTTAAATAAGCAAAGATATTAGAGTTTAAATAAGCAAAGATATTAAGGGTCAAGTTTAAATAAGCAAAGATATTAAGGGTCAAGTTTAAATAAGCAAAGATATTAAGGGTCAAGTTTAAATAAGCAAAGATATTAGAGTTTAAATAAGCAAAGATATTAAGGGTCAAGTTTAAATAAGCAAAGATATTAAGGGTCAAGTTTAAATAAGCAAAGATATTAAGGGTCAAGTTTAAATAAGCAAAGATATTAAGGGTCAAGTTTAAATAAGCAAAGATATTAGAGTCAAGGTTAAATAAGCAAAGCTATTCGAGTCAAGTTTAAATAAGCAAAGATATTAGTGTCAAGTTTATTATTTCTTTCTCTGGTTTGATGGACAGACAGGTGTACGTGAAACAGTTTTATATGGTTGTCATAGTAACTGAACTTCGTTCAAATGTATAAATTACCATTTAAACCTTTTGTATTGTTTTGTTTTACCATGTTGTACTAATTTAAGGACTACGCAGTGTAAACGTTGTATGCAAGTTGAGATACTAGAGATGGTGACTAAATAAAACCCACTTTCAAATAGTCCCATGATGCCTCGTATTAATTATTCAAAAGAAATAATCACGCCCATGAGTGCTGACATAACCATTGGCTGGTCCCTGGGCTGTCCAAGGATTGGTCCATCGGAAAGTTACGCTGCAAATCTAGAACGTGTGGAACGGAACCATTCCAACCCAATCAAGTCCACAGCCCGATATCCCAAAACCATAAACCGGCCATAGGTTCATTCAAGTAAGTATATTTTATATTGCCAGTGCTTGACTTGGGCAGAAGCTCAGACGCTGAGCACCGGCACCTCAAATCAAATTGTTTTTGTCACATGCGCCGAATACAACAGGTGTAGCTAGACCTCACAGTGAAATGCGCCCTTTTAACCAACAATGCAGTTTTAAGAAAATACCAAACAACAAAAAGTTATCGATAAGAATAACAAATCATTAAAGAGTAGCAAAATGGTCTACTGCTTCAACTCCTGTTCGTCTTATATAATATTATCTCTAAAGTATTGTGGCGCTCCTGCACCTAAATATAAACAGTACTGGAACCCAAAATGAGTACCGGAAACTATTTCAGTTCAAGTCAAGCACTGTTTTCTATCGTATGTTACACACTTTTATGCCGAAGTGGCCCGATATCATATCCAAACGATCTGGAAACGAATACATGTTGTCATTTGTTTCTATGGTAATACAGTTGACTGGAACCGCAGTCAACTGTTTCTGTCCTGGTGATTGGTTACCCATTGGTCTGTTTCTGTCCTGGTGATTGGTTACCCATTGGTCTGTTTCTGTCCTGGTGATTGGTTACCCATTGGTCTGTTTCTGTCCTGGTGATTGGTTACCCATTGGTCTGTTTCTGTCCTGGTGATTGGTTACCCATTGGTCTGTTTCTGTCCTGGTGATTGGTTACCCATTGGTCTGTTTCTGTCCTGGTGATTGGTTACCCATTGGTCTGTTTCTGTCCTGGTGATTGGTTGTCCATTGGTCTGGTAACTGTTTCTGTCCTGGTGATTGGCTCACTAGATCTTATTCATCCAGAATGGTCTGAACCAATGGAGGATGACACATCACATGCCATCAACAGCTGTTTTTTGATTGGCTGATGGCCTGGTTTTTGAATCTGGTGATCGTGTTGTTTTACCGGAGACAGTCCTAAATGGCACCCTAGGGCGGTAGTAGTAGTGCACTATATGGACTGCAAACGGGTCAAAAGTAGTGCACTACTTAGGGAATAGTGTGCCATCGGGACTTGTTGGCATTACCAGGTCATTCATGTGGAGTTATACAGGACTTTCCAGTGGAGTGTGGAGATATCGCTAAGGAGTAGTGTTGCCACCGTTTGGATTGGTGTACAGGCCTGGATGGACGAGAGGTAGAGGACTGAATCCAGGACGTGTTGGCATTACCAGGTCATTAAGGAGTAGTGTTACCACCTGGATGGACTAGAGGTAGAGGACTGAATCCAGGACGTGTTGTCATTACCAGGTCATTAAGGAGTAGTGTTACCACCTGGATGGACTAGAGGTAGAGGACTGAATCCAGGACGTGTTGTCATTACCAGGTCATTAAGGAGTAGTGTTACCACCTGGATGGACTAGAGGTAGAGGACTGAATCCAGGACGTGTTGTCATTACCAGGTCATTAAGGAGTAGTGTTGCCACCTGGATGGACTAGAGGTAGAGGACTGAATCCAGGACGTGTTGGCATTACCAGGTCATTCATTAAGGAGTAGTGTTACCACCTGGATGGACTAGAGGTAGAGGACTGAATCCAGGACGTGTTGTCATTACCAGGTCATTAAGGAGTAGTGTTGCCACCTGGATGGACTAGAGGTAGAGGACTGAATCCAGGACGTGTTGGCATTACCAGGTCATTAAGGAGTAGTGTTACCACCTGGATGGACTAGAGGTAGAGGACTGAATCCAGGACGTGTTGTCATTACCAGGTCATTAAGGAGTAGTGTTACCACCTGGATGGACTAGAGGTAGAGGACTGAATCCAGGACGTGTTGGCATTACCAGGTCATTAAGGAGTAGTGTTACCACCTGGATGGACTAGAGGTAGAGGACTGAATCCAGGACGTGTTGTCATTACCAGGTCATTCATTAAGGAGTAGTGTTACCACCTGGATGGACTAGAGGTAGAGGACTGAATCCAGGACGTGTTGTCATTACCAGGTCATTAAGGAGTAGTGTTACCACCTGGATGGACTAGAGGTAGAGGACTGAATCCAGGACGTGTTGGCATTACCAGGTCATTAAGGAGTAGTGTTACCACCTGGATGGACTAGAGGTAGAGGACTGAATCCAGGACGTGTTGGCATTACCAGGTCATTAAGGAGTAGTGTTACCACCTGGATGGACTAGAGGTAGAGGACTGAATCCAGGACGTGTTGGCATTACCAGGTCATTAAGGAGTAGTGTTACCACCTGGATGGACTAGAGGTAGAGGACTGAATCCAGGACGTGTTGTCATTACCAGGTCATTCATTAAGGAGTAGTGTTACCACCTGGATGGACTAGAGGTAGAGGACTGAATCCAGGACGTGTTGTCATTACCAGGTCATTAAGGAGTAGTGTTACCACATGGATGGACTAGAGGTAGAGGACTGAATCCAGGACGTGTTGGCATTACCAGGTCATTAAGGAGTAGTGTTACCACCTGGATGGACTAGAGGTAGAGGACTGAATCCAGGACGTGTTGGCATTACCAGGTCATTAAGGAGTAGTGTTACCACCTGGATGGACTAGAGGTAGAGGACTGAATCCAGGACGTGTTGGCATTACCAGGTCATTAAGGAGTAGTGTTGCCACCTGGATGGACTAGAGGTAGAGGACTGAATCCAGGACGTGTTGTCATTACCAGGTCATTAAGGAGTAGTGTTACCACCTGGATGGACTAGAGGTAGAGGACTGAATCCAGGACGTGTTGTCATTACCAGGTCATTAAGGAGTAGTGTTACCACCTGGATGGACTAGAGGTAGAGGACTGAATCCAGGACGTGTTGTCATTACCAGGTCATTAAGGAGTAGTGTTACCACCTGGATGGACTAGAGGTAGAGGACTGAATCCAGGACGTGTTGGCATTACCAGGTCATTAAGGAGTAGTGTTACCACCTGGATGGACTAGAGGTAGAGGACTGAATCCAGGACGTGTTGTCATTACCAGGTCATTAAGGAGTAGTGTTACCACCTGGATGGACTAGAGGTAGAGGACTGAATCCAGGACGTGTTGTCATTACCAGGTCATTCATTAAGGAGTAGTGTTACCACCTGGATGGACTAGAGGTAGAGGACTGAATCCAGGACGTGTTGGCATTACCAGGTCATTAAGGAGTAGTGTTACCACCTGGATGGACTAGAGGTAGAGGACTGAATCCAGGACGTGTTGTCATTACCAGGTCATTAAGGAGTAGTGTTACCACCTGGATGGACTAGAGGTAGAGGACTGAATCCAGGACGTGTTGGCATTACCAGGTCATTCATTAAGGAGTAGTGTTACCACCTGGATGGACTAGAGGTAGAGGACTGAATCCAGGACGTGTTGTCATTACCAGGTCATTAAGGAGTAGTGTTACCACCTGGATGGACTAGAGGTAGAGGACTGAATCCAGGACGTGTTGGCATTACCAGGTCATTCATTAAGGAGTAGTGTTACCACCTGGATGGACTAGAGGTAGAGGACTGAATCCAGGACGTGTTGGCATTGCCAGGTCATTCATTAAGGAGTAGTGTTACCACCTGGATGGACTAGAGGTAGAGGACTGAATCCAGGACGTGTTGGCATTACCAGGTCATTAAGGAGTAGTGTTACCACCTGGATGGACTAGAGGTAGAGGACTGAATCCAGGACGTGTTGGCATTACCAGGTCATTCATTAAGGAGTAGTGTTACCACCTGGATGGACTAGAGGTAGAGGACTGAATCCAGGACGTGTTGGCATTACCAGGTCATTCATTAAGGAGTAGTGTTACCACCTGGATGGACTAGAGGTAGAGGACTGAATCCAGGACGTGTTGGCATTACCAGGTCATTAAGGAGTAGTGTTACCACCTGGATGGACTAGAGGTAGAGGACTGAATCCAGGACGTGTTGTCATTACCAGGTCATTAAGGAGTAGTGTTACCACCTGGATGGACTAGAGGTAGAGGACTGAATCCAGGACGTGTTGTCATTACCAGGTCATTCATTAAGGAGTAGTGTTACCACCTGGATGGACTAGAGGTAGAGGACTGAATCCAGGACGTGTTGGCATTACCAGGTCATTAAGGAGTAGTGTTGCCACCTGGATGGACTAGAGGTAGAGGACTGAATCCAGGACGTGTTGTCATTACCAGGTCATTAAGGAGTAGTGTTACCACCTGGATGGACTAGAGGTAGAGGACTGAATCCAGGACGTGTTGGCATTACCAGGTCATTAAGGAGTAGTGTTACCACCTGGATGGACTAGAGGTAGAGGACTGAATCCAGGACGTGTTGTCATTACCAGGTCATTAAGGAGTAGTGTTGCCACCTGGATGGACTAGAGGTAGAGGACTGAATCCAGGACGTGTTGTCATTACCAGGTCATTCATTAAGGAGTAGTGTTACCACCTGGATGGACTAGAGGTAGAGGACTGAATCCAGGACGTGTTGTCATTACCAGGTCATTAAGGAGTAGTGTTACCACCTGGATGGACTAGAGGTAGAGGACTGAATCCAGGACGTGTTGGCATTACCAGGTCATTAAGGAGTAGTGTTACCACCTGGATGGACTAGAGGTAGAGGACTGAATCCAGGACGTGTTGTCATTACCAGGTCATTAAGGAGTAGTGTTACCACCTGGATGGACTAGAGGTAGAGGACTGAATCCAGGACGTGTTGGTATTACCAGGTCATTAAGGAGTAGTGTTACCACCTGGATGGACTAGAGGTAGAGGACTGAATCCAGGACGTGTTGTCATTACCAGGTCATTAAGGAGTAGTGTTACCACCTGGATGGACTAGAGGTAGAGGACTGAATCCAGGACGTGTTGGCATTACCAGGTCATTCATTAAGGAGTAGTGTTGCCACCTGGATGGACTAGAGGTAGAGGACTGAATCCAGGACGTGTTGGCATTACCAGGTCATTAAGGAGTAGTGTTACCACCTGGATGGACTAGAGGTAGAGGACTGAATCCAGGACGTGTTGGCATTACCAGGTCATTAAGGAGTAGTGTTACCACCTGGATGGACTAGAGGTAGAGGACTGAATCCAGGACGTGTTGTCATTACCAGGTCATTAAGGAGTAGTGTTGCCACCTGGATGGACTAGAGGTAGAGGACTGAATCCAGGACGTGTTGTCATTACCAGGTCATTAAGGAGTAGTGTTACCACCTGGATGGACTAGAGGTAGAGGACTGAATCCAGGACGTGTTGTCATTACCAGGTCATTAAGGAGTAGTGTTGCCACCTGGATGGACTAGAGGTAGAGGACTGAATCCAGGACGTGTTGTCATTACCAGGTCATTAAGGAGTAGTGTTACCACCTGGATGGACTAGAGGTAGAGGACTGAATCCAGGACGTGTTGGCATTACCAGGTCATTCATTAAGGAGTAGTGTTACCACCTGGATGGACTAGAGGTAGAGGACTGAATCCAGGACGTGTTGTCATTACCAGGTCATTAAGGAGTAGTGTTACCACCTGGATGGACTAGAGGTAGAGGACTGAATCCAGGACGTGTTGGCATTACCAGGTCATTAAGGAGTAGTGTTACCACCTGGATGGACTAGAGGTAGAGGACTGAATCCAGGACGTGTTGGCATTACCAGGTCATTAAGGAGTAGTGTTACCACCTGGATGGACTAGAGGTAGAGGACTGAATCCAGGACGTGTTGGCATTACCAGGTCATTAAGGAGTAGTGTTACCACCTGGATGGACTAGAGGTAGAGGACTGAATCCAGGACGTGTTGTCATTACCAGGTCATTAAGGAGTAGTGTTACCACCTGGATGGACTAGAGGTAGAGGACTGAATCCAGGACGTGTTGGCATTACCAGGTCATTCATTAAGGAGTAGTGTTACCACCTGGATGGACTAGAGGTAGAGGACTGAATCCAGGACGTGTTGGCATTACCAGGTCATTAAGGAGTAGTGTTACCACCTGGATGGACTAGAGGTAGAGGACTGAATCCAGGACGTGTTGTCATTACCAGGTCATTAAGGAGTAGTGTTACCACCTGGATGGACGAGAGGTAGAGGACTGAATCCAGGACGTGTTGTCATTACCAGGTCATTAAGGAGTAGTGTTACCACCTGGATGGACGAGAGGTAGAGGACTGAATCCAGGACGTGTTGTCATTACCAGGTCATTCATTAAGGAGTAGTGTTACCACCTGGATGGACTAGAGGTAGAGGACTGAATCCAGGACGTGTTGGCATTACCAGGTCATTAAGGAGTAGTGTTACCACCTGGATGGACTAGAGGTAGAGGACTGAATCCAGGACGTGTTGTCATTACCAGGTCATTAAGGAGTAGTGTTACCACCTGGATGGACGAGAGGTAGAGGACTGAATCCAGGACGTGTTGGCATTACCAGGTCATTAAGGAGTAGTGTTGCCACCTGGATGGACTAGAGGTAGAGGACTGAATCCAGGACGTGTTGTCATTACCAGGTCATTAAGGAGTAGTGTTACCACCTGGATGGACTAGAGGTAGAGGACTGAATCCAGGACGTGTTGTCATTACCAGGTCATTAAGGAGTAGTGTTACCACCTGGATGGACTAGAGGTAGAGGACTGAATCCAGGACGTGTTGTCATTACCAGGTCATTCATTAAGGAGTAGTGTTGCCATCTGGATGGACTAGAGGTAGAGGACTGAATCCAGGACGTGTTGGCATTACCAGGTCATTCATTAAGGAGTAGTGTTACCACCTGGATGGACTAGAGGTAGAGGACTGAATCCAGGACGTGTTGTCATTACCAGGTCATTAAGGAGTAGTGTTGCCACCTGGATGGACTAGAGGTAGAGGACTGAATCCAGGACGTGTTGTCATTACCAGGTCATTAAGGAGTAGTGTTGCCATCTGGATGGACTAGAGGTAGTTTCTTATAATAGTCATTGAGGCTCCGTTGTCTGTTACCTGTGGTCGGACTGAATCCAACGGGCCTCACTGTCAAATCCACGAAGGTAAGAGAACAAGTGCACTCTGGGAGGAAGGACAGAGGACTTGGGGGGGACAGAGGAGATTGAGCCCGAAGTGACCACCAGCGCCTTCCTGTGGACAATGTCATGAATTGCAACCTGTGATGTGGATAAATACATTTAAAAGACACTTTCTGGTCTGAAACGACGTGTGTGTGTGTAGAGTGTGTGTGTGTGTGTGTGTGTGTGTGTGTGTGTGTGTGTGTGTGTGTGTGTGTGTGTGAGCTCCTCCTCTGCTGTGGAGAGAGAAGTTGTTTTCAGGTCCTCATGTTCTCAGAGTCTCTGGTTCACTCCCAAATGGCACCCTATCCCCTACATAGTGCACTACTTTAGAACAGAGCCCTATGGCACCCTATTCCCTACATAGTGCAATACTTTAGACCAGAGCCCTATAGCACCCTATTCCCTACATAGTGCACTACTTTAGACCAGGGTTGATAAGGAATAGGGTGTATAGGTCTCGCTCTCTCTCTCTGTCCCTACTAGATAACAGGACTTTACCTTAACGCCAACAACGATGAGACAGCCTATAGGGAGGAGGTCAGAGACCTGGTGGTACCAGGATAACAACCTCTCCCTCAACGATGAGACAGCCTACAGGGAGGAGGTCAGAGACCTGGTGGTACCAGGACAACAACCTCTCCCTCAACGATGAGACAGCCTATAGGGAGGAGGTCAGAGACCTGGTGGTACCAGGACAACAACCTCTCCCTCAACGATGAGACAGCCTATAGGGAGGAGGTCAGAGACCTGGTGGTACCAGGATAACAACCTCTCCCTCAACGATGAGACAGCCTACAGGGAGGAGGTCAGAGACCTGGTGGTACCAGGATAACAACCTCTCCCTCAACGATGAGACAGCCTACAGGGAGGAGGTCAGAGACCTGGTGGTACCAGGACAACAACCTCTCCCTCAACGATGAGACAGCCTATAGGGAGGAGGTCAGAGACCTGGTAGTACCAGGACAACAACCTCTCCCTCAACGATGAGACAGCCTATAGGGAGGAGGTCAGAGACCTGGCCGTGTGGTGCCAGGACAACAACCTCTCCCTTAACGTGATCAAGACTAAGGGGATGATTGTGGACTACAGGAAAAGGAGGACCGAGCACGCCCCCATTCTCAATGACGGGGCTGTAGTGGAGCAGGTTGAGAGCTTCAAGTTCCTTGGCGTCCACATCAACAACAAACTAGAATGGTCCAAACACACCAAGACAGTCATGAAGAGGGCACGACAGAACCTTTTCCTCCTAAGGAGACTGAAAAGACTTGGCATGGGTCCCCAGATCCTCAAAAGGTTCTACAGCTGCACCATCGAGAGCATCCTGACCGGTTGCATCACTGCCTGGTACGGCAACTGCTCAGCCTCCGACCTCAAGGCACTATAGAGGGTAGTGTGAACGGCCCAGTACATCACTGGGGACAAGCTGCCTGCCACCCAGGACCTCTACACCAGGCGGTGTCAGAGGCTTCTGAACAGCTTCTACCCCCAAGCCATAAGACTCCTGATCATCTAATCAAATGACTACCCATACTATTTGCATTGACCCCCACCCCCCCCTCTTCAATGCAGCTGCTACTCTCTGTTGTCATCTATGCATAGTCACTTTAATAACTCTACCTACATGTACATATTACCTCAACTAACCGGGGCCTCTGCACATTGACTCTGTACTGATACCCCCTGTATATAGCCTCCACACTGACTCTGTACCGGTACCCCCTGTATATAGCCTCCACATTGACTCTGTACCCGGTACTCCCTGTATATAGCCTCCACATTGACTCTGTACCGTAACACCCTGTATATAGTCTCCACATTGACTCTGTACCGGTACCCCCTGTATATAGCCTCCACATTGACTCCACAATCAGCATTTCACTGTGAGGTCTACTACACCTGTTGTATTCAGCATTTCACTGTGAGGTCTACTACACCTGTTGTATTCAGCATTTCACTGTGAGGTCTACTACACCTGTTGTATTCAGCATTTCACTGTAAGGTCTACTACACCTGTTGTATTCAGCATTTCACTGTCAGGTCTACTACACCTGTTGTATTCAGCATTTCACTGTGAGGTCTACTACACCTGTTGTATTCAGCATTTCACTGTGAGGTCTACTACACCTGTTGTAGTCACTATTTCACTGTGAGGTCTACTACACCTGTTGTATTCAGCATTTCACTGTGAGGTCTACTACACCTGTAGTATTCAGCATTTCACTGTAAGGTCTACTACACCTGTTGTATTCAGCATTTCACTGTGAGGTCTACTACACCTGTTGTATTCAGCATTTCACTGTGAGGTCTACTACACCTGTTGTATTCAGCATTTCACTGTGAGGTCTACTACACCTGTTGTATTCAGCATTTCACTGTCAGGTCCACTACACCTGTTGTATTCAGCATTTCACTGTCAGGTCCACTACACCTGTTGTATTCAGCATTTCACTGTCAGGTCTACTACACCTGTTGTATTCAGCATTTCACTGTCAGGTGAAATTGTATTCAGGAACAAATCATATTTTATTTGACATAAACAGAGCATTTGCAATTACTTAACCTAGTGTTCTAGAACACAGAACATTCTTACTAAACAAACCTCATTACCCAGAGTCCCTCAGGAGAGAAGCAATTCACAATAATCATCTTTCTCTCTTTCTATCTCCAACTCTCTGTCTTTCTCCCACTCTCTGTATCTCTGTTGCTCTTCTCTCTTTCCACTTCTCTCTCTCTCTAAGACAGTGTCAGGAAGTGACAGAGGAAGTGGAGTAGTGAGCCACAGTGTGTAACGTTCTCTGGTTTCTCTGTTCATAGACGAGGCGAGACAGAGAGAGGAGGGAGACAGACAGCGAGAGAGAGAGAGAGAGAGACAGACAGACAGACAGAGAGAGAGACAGACAAAGAGAAAGACAGCCAGAGAGACAGACAGACAGAGAGAGAGACAGACTGAGAGAGAGAGACAGACAGAGAGACAAAGAGAGAGACAAAGAGACAGAAAGACAGAGCGAGACAGACAGAGAGAGTATACTACTGAACTGTGTCTCGTCGAGGAACAGACAGAGAGAGAGACAGAATACTACACGTGTCTGTCTGACCGTGTGTCATGCGTTACCATGACGAGAGAAGCACTCATCAAACTCTTCATCCTCATCCTCCTCGCCTTCATCATCTGTCTCCCAGAGTTCTTCACTTCACACAGAGGTATTTATTTTCGTATTTATTATGGATCCCCATTAGCTGTTGCCAAAACAGCAGCTACTCTTCCTGGGGTTTATTATGGATCCCCATTAGCTGTTGCCAAAACAGCAGCTACTCTTCCTGGGGTTTATTATGGATCCCCATTAGTTCCTGCCAAAACAGCAGCTACTCTTCCTGGGGTTTATTATGGATCCCCATTAGTTCCTGCCAAAACAGCAGCTACTCTTCCTGGGGTTTATTATGGATCCCCATTAGTTCCTGCCAAAACAGCAGCTACTCTTCCTGGGGTTTATTATGGATCCCCATTAGTTCCTGCCAAAACAGCAGCTACTCTTCCTGGGGTTTATTATGGATCCCCATTAGCTGTTGCATAAAACAGCAGCTACTCTTCCTGGGGTTTATTATGGATCCCCATTAGCTGTTGCATAAAACAGCAGCTACTCTTCCTGGGGTCCAGCAAAATAAAGACAGTTTATACAATTTTAAAACATTACAATACATTCACAGATTTCACAATACACTGTGTGCCCTCAAAATAATCTGACAGATTAACAGACAGACACACACGTTTGTGACAGAAAGTGTGTGTTTGTGTGTGTGTGTGTGTGTGTGTGTGTGTGTGTGTGTGTGTGTGTGTGTGTGTGTGTGTGTGTGTGTGTGTGTGTGTGTGTGTGTGTGTGTGTGTGTGTGTGTGTGTGTGTGTGAGAAAGACGGGGTTGTGAAACATACACCCTTTATCGTAACCGAGATCACTGACACAGGAAATATGACACAAACAGATACTTGAAACGTCACCTCTCTCTCTCTCTCTCTCTGCTGCAGCGAGGGTAAACTTCCACTGTGTGACCTTTGACCCCTGCGGGGACCAGGAAGTGCCAACGCAGTGCGACCCCGGGCTGACCCCTGCGGGACAGAACTCCAACCGGAGCGTCGAGGAGAAGCCCGTCTGTAACACCGGGAGGACGGGAGGTTCTGGAGTGAGCTGGTTGCTGTGTGACACGGAGACGGACCCGCCCGCTCTCCGTGGCAACGCCTCGCTGTCAGGTGGGCGGGGACTTCAGTTGGACGATCGACAGTTTAGACGGACCATTCGTTGATCGTACATCGATTGATTAACAGTTGATATTAAATAGTAGCTCTGTTTCCATCAAATTGGCAATATTTAAAGATCAGTATGAAGAGAAGAGGCATTTCCACCAAACGGGACATTTTGAGGATAAACAAAACTGAGTGATGATGTAGGACACGTAGAAACACATTTTTTGGGGGGGGGGGGGGGGGGGGGGGGTTTCATGTACCGAATAACAATCTGAAAGGTCAATGTGTTTCCATCGCATTTTCAACAATAATGTTTGGTCACAACAAAAACTGCTGTGTTAAATAACCAAATGTGCTGTGGTCTTGACACCTGGTTAAAGATCCCACCGTGTCAATCAGTTAAAGATCCCACCGTGTCAAACAGTTAAAGACCCCACCGTGTCAAACAGTTAAAGACCCCACCGTGTCAAACAGTTAAAGATCCCACCGTGTCAAACAGTTAAAGATCCCACCGTGTCAAACAGTTAAAGACCCCACCGTGTCAAACAGTTAAAGATCCCCCCGTGTCAAACAGCCGACCAGTTAAAGATCCCACCATGTCAAACAGTTAAAGATCCCACCGTGTCAAACAGTTAAAGATCCCACCATGTCAAACAGCCGACCAGTTAAAGATCCCACCGTGTCAAACAGCCGACCAGTTAAAGATCCCACCATGTCAAACAGTTAAAGATCCCACCGTGTCAAACAGTTAAAGATCCCACCATGTCAAACAGCCGACCAGTTAAAGATCCCACCGTGTCAAACAGCCGACCAGTTAAAGATCCCACCATGTCAAACAGTTAAAGACCCCACCGTGTCAAACAGTTAAAGACCCCACCGTGTCAAACAGTTAAAGACCCCACCGTGTCAAACAGTTAAAGATCCCCCCGTGTCAAACAGCCGACCAGTTAAAGATCCCACCGTGTCAAACAGTTAAAGACCCCACCGTGTCAAACAGTTAAAGATCCCACCGTGTCAAACAGTTAAAGACCCCACCGTGTCAAACAGCCGACCAGTTAAAGATCCCACCGTGTCAAACAGTTAAAGATCCCCCCGTGTCAAACAGCCGACCAGTTAAAGACCCCACCGTGTCAAACAGTTAAAGATCCCACCGTGTCAAACAGCCGACCAGTTAAAGACCCCACCGTGTCAAACAGCCGACCAGTTAAAGTCCCCACCGTGTCAAACAGCCGACCAGTTAAAGATCCCACCGTGTCAACCAGTTAAAGATCCCACCGTGTCAAACAGTTAAAGACCCCACCGTGTCAAACAGTTAAAGATCCCACCGTGTCAAACAGTTAAAGACCCCACCGTGTCAAACAGTTAAAGACCCCACTGTGTCAAACAGTTAAAGACCCCACCGTGTCAAACAGTTAAAGACCCCACCGTGTCAAACAGTTAAAGACCCCACCGTGTCAAACAGTTAAAGACCCCACCGTGTCAAACAGTTAAAGACCCCACCGTGTCAAACAGCCGACCAGTTAAAGACCCCACCGTGTCAAACAGCCGACCAGTTAAAGAACCCACCGTGTCAAACAGTTAAAGATCCCACCGTGTCAAACAGCCGACCAGTTAAAGACCCCACCGTGTCAAACAGCCGACCAGTTAAAGATCCCACCATGTCAAACAGTTAAAGATCCCACCGTGTCAAACAGTTAAAGATCCCACCATGTCAAACAGCCGACCAGTTAAAGATCCCACCGTGTCAAACAGCCGACCAGTTAAAGATCCCACCATGTCAAACAGTTAAAGACCCCACCGTGTCAAACAGTTAAAGACCCCACCGTGTCAAACAGTTAAAGACCCCACCGTGTCAAACAGTTAAAGATCCCCCCGTGTCAAACAGCCGACCAGTTAAAGATCCCACCGTGTCAAACAGTTAAAGACCCCACCGTGTCAAACAGTTAAAGATCCCACCGTGTCAAACAGTTAAAGACCCCACCGTGTCAAACAGCCGACCAGTTAAAGATCCCACCGTGTCAAACAGTTAAAGATCCCCCCGTGTCAAACAGCCGACCAGTTAAAGACCCCACCGTGTCAAACAGTTAAAGATCCCACCGTGTCAAACAGCCGACCAGTTAAAGACCCCACCGTGTCAAACAGCCGACCAGTTAAAGTCCCCACCGTGTCAAACAGCCGACCAGTTAAAGATCCCACCGTGTCAACCAGTTAAAGATCCCACCGTGTCAAACAGTTAAAGACCCCACCGTGTCAAACAGTTAAAGATCCCACCGTGTCAAACAGTTAAAGACCCCACCGTGTCAAACAGTTAAAGACCCCACTGTGTCAAACAGTTAAAGACCCCACCGTGTCAAACAGTTAAAGACCCCACCGTGTCAAACAGTTAAAGACCCCACCGTGTCAAACAGTTAAAGACCCCACCGTGTCAAACAGTTAAAGACCCCACCGTGTCAAACAGCCGACCAGTTAAAGACCCCACCGTGTCAAACAGCCGACCAGTTAAAGAACCCACCGTGTCAAACAGTTAAAGATCCCACCGTGTCAAACAGCCGACCAGTTAAAGATCCCATCGTGTCAAACAGTTAAAGATCCCACCGTGTCAAACAGCCGACCAGTTAAAGACCCCACCGTGTCAAACAGTTAAAGACCCCACCGTGTCAAACAGTTAAAGATCCCACCGTGTCAAACAGTTAAAGATCCCACCGTGTCAAACAGTTAAAGACCCCACCGTGTCAAACAGTTAAAGACCCCACCGTGTCAAACAGTTAAAGATCCCACCGTGTCAAACAGCCGACCAGTTAAAGATCCCACCGTGTCAACCAGTTAAAGATTCCACCGTGTCAACCAGTTAAAGATCCCACCGTGTCAAACAGTTAAAGACCCCACCGTGTCAAACAGTTAAAGATCCCACCGTGTCAAACAGCCGACCAGTTAAAGATCCCATCGTGTCAAACAGTTAAAGATCCCACCGTGTCAAACAGCCGACCAGTTAAAGACCCCACCGTGTCAAACAGTTAAAGATCCCACCGTGTCAAACAGTTAAAGATCCCCCCGTGTCAAACAGTCGACCAGTTAAAGACCCCACCGTGTCAAACAGTTAAAGATCCCACCGTGTCAAACAGTTAAAGACCCCACCGTGTCAAACAGTTAAAGACCCCACCGTGTCAAACAGCCGACCAGTTAAAGACCCCACCGTGTCAAACAGCCGACCAGTTAAAGACCCCACCGTGTCAAACAGTTAAAGACTCCACCGTGTCAAACAGTTAAAGATCCCACCGTGTCAAACAGTTAAAGACCCCACCGTGTCAAACAGCCGACCAGTTAAAGATCCCACCGTGTCAAACAGTTAAAGATCCCACCGTGTCAAACAGTTAAAGACCCCACCGTGTCAAACAGTTAAAGACCCCACCGTGTCAAACAGTTAAAGATCCCACCATGTCAAGCAGTTAAAGATCCCCCCGTGTCAAACAGCCGACCAGTTAAAGATCCCACCGTGTCAAACAGTTAAAGATCCCACCGTGTCAAACAGTTAAAGACCCCACCGTGTCAAACAGTTAAAGACCCCACCGTGTCAAACAGTTAAAGATCCCACCATGTCAAACAGTTAAAGATCCCCCCGTGTCAAACAGCCGACCAGTTAAAGATCCCACCGTGTCAAACAGTTAAAGATCCCCCCGTGTCAAACAGCCGACCAGTTAAAGACCCCACCGTGTCAAACAGCCGACCAGTTAAAGACCCCACCGTGTCAAACAGTTAAAGATCCCCCCGTGTCAAACAGCCGACCAGTTAAAGACCCCACCGTGTCAAACAGTTAAAGATCCCCCCGTGTCAAACAGCCGACCAGTTAAAGACCCCACCGTGTCAAACAGTTCAAGATCCCACCGTGTCAAACAGTTAAAGACCCCACCGTGTCAAACAGTTAAAGACCCCACCGTGTCAAACAGCCGACCAGTTAATGACCCCACCGTGTCAAACAGTTAAAGATCCCCCCGTGTCAAACAGTCGACCAGTTAAAGACCCCACCGTGTCAAACAGTTAAAGATCCCACCGTGTCAAACAGTTAAAGACCCCACCGTGTCAAACAGTTAAAGACCCCACCGTGTCAAACAGCCGACCAGTTAAAGACCCCACCGTGTCAAACAGCCGACCAGTTAAAGACCCCACCGTGTCAAACAGTTAAAGACTCCACCGTGTCAAACAGTTAAAGATCCCACCGTGTCAAACAGTTAAAGACCCCACCGTGTCAAACAGCCGACCAGTTAAAGATCCCACCGTGTCAAACAGTTAAAGATCCCACCGTGTCAAACAGTTAAAGACCCCACCGTGTCAAACAGTTAAAGACCCCACCGTGTCAAACAGTTAAAGATCCCACCATGTCAAACAGTTAAAGATCCCCCCGTGTCAAACAGCCGACCAGTTAAAGATCCCACCGTGTCAAACAGTTAAAGATCCCACCGTGTCAAACAGTTAAAGACCCCACCGTGTCAAACAGTTAAAGACCCCACCGTGTCAAACAGTTAAAGATCCCACCATGTCAAACAGTTAAAGATCCCCCCGTGTCAAACAGCCGACCAGTTAAAGATCCCACCGTGTCAAACAGTTAAAGATCCCCCCGTGTCAAACAGCCGACCAGTTAAAGACCCCACCGTGTCAAACAGCCGACCAGTTAAAGACCCCACCGTGTCAAACAGTTAAAGATCCCACCGTGTCAAACAGTTAAAGACCCCACCGTGTCAAACAGTTAAAGACCCCACCGTGTCAAACAGCCGACCAGTTAATGACCCCACCGTGTCAAACAGTTAAAGATCCCCCCGTGTCAAACAGTCGACCAGTTAAAGACCCCACCGTGTCAAACAGTTAAAGATCCCACCGTGTCAAACAGTTAAAGATCCCCCCGTGTCAAACAGTCGACCAGTTATAGATCCCACCGTGTCAAACAGTTAAAGATCCCACCGTGTCAAACAGTTAAAGATCCCACCGTGTCAAACAGTTAAAGACCCCACCGTGTCAAACAGTTAAAGATCCCACCGTGTCAAACAGTTAAAGACCCCACCGTGTCAAACAGTTAAAGACCCCACCGTGTCAAACAGTTAAAGACCCCACCGTGTCAAACAGTTAAAGATCCCACCGTGTCAAACAGTTAAAGACCCCACCGTGTCAAACAGTTAAAGACCCCACCGTGTCAAACAGTTAAAGATCCCACCGTGTCAAACAGTTAAAGATCCCACCGTGTCAAACAGTTAAAGACCCCACCGTGTCAAACAGTTAAAGACCCCACCGTGTCAAACAGTTAAAGACCCCACCGTGTCAAACAGTTAAAGATCCCCCCGTGTCAAACAGCCGACCAGTTAAAGATCCCACCGTGTCAAACAGTTAAAGATCCCACCGTGTCAAACAGTTAAAGACCCCACCGTGTCAAACAGCCGACCAGTTAAAGATCCCACCGTGTCAAACAGTTAAAGATCCCACCGTGTCAAACAGTTAAAGACCCCACCGTGTCAAACAGTTAAAGATCCCACCGTGTCAAACAGCCGACCAGTTAAAGACCCCACCGTGTCAAACAGTTAAAGATCCCACTTCCTGTTTCCATCACATCTGTCGTGGTTATGACATTACTTCATAAAAACTGTGAATGGAAACGTTTTTATTGACTGAAAACGTTGGATTTTACTCTTCACCTTTCCTTTCCCCATCCTCTCATCCCCCTCTCTTCTTCTCCTCTATTTTCCCCTCTCATCTCCTGGCTCCTTGGCCCCCCTCCTCTTCTCGCCTCCCCTCTTCCTCCTCTTCTCTCTTCTCTCCTTGCCTCCCCTCCTCCTCATTTCCTCCTCTTCTCTTCTTGCCTCCCCTCCTCCTCTCTCCTCTTCTCTTTCTTGCCTCCCCTCTTCCTCCTCTTCTCTCTTCTCTCCTTGCCTCCCCTCCTCCTCATTTCCTCCTCTTCTCTTCTTGCCTCCCCTCCTCCTCTCTCCTCTTCTCTTTCTTGCCTCCCCTCTTCCTCCTCTTCTCTCTTCTCTCCTTGCCTCCCCTCCTCCTCATTTCCTCCTCTTCTCTTCTTGCCTCCCCTCCTCCTCTCTCCTCTTCTCTTTCTTGCCTCCCCTCTTCCTCCTCTTCTCTCTTCTCTCCTTGCCTCCCCTCCTCCTCATTTCCTCCTCTTCTCTTCTTGCCTCCCCTCCTCCTCTCTCCTCTTCTCTTTCTTGCCTCCCCTCTTCCTCCTCTTCTCTCCTCTCTCCTTGCCTTCCCTCCTCCTCCTTTCACCTCTCCTCCCCTCCATCTCTCCAGGAAGGAGGGTGTCGCTATCAGTGTTGTCTGAAGGAGGGAACGCGACTTTGTACGGCTTCCTGACAGAGGAGAAGAAAGAGGAGAAGAAAGAGGGGGAGGAAGAAGGACAAGGATTCATCTACTGCTGTTTTCGAACCCCGCCTCTTTCCATACCAACCAATCACAGCCAGTGTCTCCTTCATCTCCACACCCAAGGAACCAATGAGACAGCTGTAAAGTCTGACCTGCCCTGGACACGGCCACCTAGAAGTGAGTAGAGTTTGATCCCATGTGGCTCAGTTGGTAGGTGGAGCATAATGATACACAGAAGAAAGTTATTTTGTTTCTGGCCATTTTGAGCCTGTCATCGAACCCACAAAATGCTGATGCTCCAGATACTCAACTAGTCTAAAGAAGGCCAGTTTTATTGCTTCTTTAAATCAAAACATTAGTTTTCAGCTGTGCTAACATAATTGCAAAAGGGTTTTCTAATGATCAATTAGCCTTTTAAAATTATAAACTTGGATTAGCTAACACAACGTGCCATTGGAACACAGGAGTGATGGTTGCTGATAATGGGCCTCTGGACGCCTATGTAGATATTCCATAAAAAATCAGCCGTTTACAGCTACAATAGTCATTTACAACATTAACAATGTCTACACTGTATTTCTGATCAATTTGATGTTATTTTAATGGACAAAAAAGGTTATATTTACAATGGTGTTTGTTCTTCACTGGTTGCCCTTTTCTCGTGGCAACAGGTCACACATCTTGCTGCTGTGATGTCACACTGTGGAATTTCCCCCAGTAGATATGGGAGTTTATTAAAATTGGATTTGTTTTTTCGAATTCTTTGTGGGTCTGTGTAATCTGAGGGAAATATGTGTCTCTAATATGGTCATACATTGGGCAGGAGGTTAGGAAGTGCAGCTCAGTTTCCACCTCATTTTGTGGACAGTGTTGCACATAGCCTGTCTTCTCTTGAGAGCCATGTCTGCCTACGGCGGCCTTTCTCAATAGCAAGGCTATGCTCACTGAGTCTGTACATAGTCAAAGCTTTCCTTAAGTTTGGGTCAGTCACAGTGGTCAGATATTCTGCCACTGTGTCCTCTCTGTTTAGGGTCAGTCACAGTGGTCAGGTATTCTGCCACTGTGTCCTCTCTGTTTAGGGTCAGTCACAGTGGTCAGGTATTCTGCCACTGTGTCCTCTCTGTTTAGGGTCAGTCACAGTGGTCAGGTATTCTGCCACTGTGTCCTCTCTGTTTAGGGTCAGTCACAGTGGTCAGGTATTCTGCCACTGTGTACTCTCTGTTTAGGGTCAGTCACAGTGGTCAGGTATTCTGCCACTGTGTCCTCTCTGTTTAGGGTCAGTCACAGTGGTCAGGTATTCTGCCACTGTGTCCTCTCTGTTTAGGGTCAGTCACAGTGGTCAGGTATTCTGCCGCTGTGTACTCTCTGTTTAGGGTCAGTCACAGTGGACAGGTATTCTGCCACTGTGTACTCTCTGTGTAGGGTCAGTCACAGTGGTCAGGTATTCTGCCACTGTGTACTCTCTGTTTAGGGGCAGGTATTCTGCCACTGTGTTCTCTCTGTTTAGGGCCAAATAACATTCTAGTTTGCTCTGTTTTTTTGTTAATTCTTTCCAATATAACCCTAACCCTCTCTCTGTCTCTGTCTCTCTCCTACCCCTCCTCCCCCCCTCTCTCTCTCCTCCCCCTCTCTCTGTCTCTCTCTCTCTGTCTGTCTCTCTCTCTCTGTCTGTCTCTCTCTCTTCCCCCTCTCTCTCTCTTCCCCCTCTCTCTTTCTTCTTCCCCCTCTCTCTCTCTCTCTCCCCCCCTCCTCCCCTCTCCATCTCCCCCCCTCCTCCCCTCTCCCCCTCTCCCCTCCCTCTCCCCCCTCCCTCCCTCCCCCCCCCTCCCTCTCCCCGCTCTCTCTAGGTGAGTGGTTGTGTGTCTTCAGGGTGGCGTGGTTGGTCCTGGTGGTTGTGGTCATGTTGACCGTCCTCACCACGGTCCTGGGTCTGATCTACTGGAGGACTCGCTGCTGTCGAAGTGAGTCACACACACACACACACAGTCTCGTATAACTAACCTTGTGGGGACACACACACACACACACACCGTCTCGTATAACTAACCTTGTGGGGACACACAGACACACACACACACACACACACACACACACACACACACACACACACACAGTCTCGTATAACTAACCTTGTGGGGACACACAGACACACACACACACACAGTCTCGTATAACTAACCTTGTGGGGACACACAGACACACACACACACAGTCTCGTATAACTAACCTTGTGGGGACACACACACACACACACACACACACACACACACACACACACACACACACACAGTCTCGTATAACTAACCTTGTGGGGACACACAGACACACACACACACACACACACAGTCTCGTATAACTAACCTTGTGGGGACACACAGACATACACACAGTCTTGTTTAACTAACCTTGTGGGGACACACAGACACACACACACAGTCTTGTATAACTAACCTTGTGGGGACACACAGACATACACACACAGTCTGGTTTAACTAACCTTGTGGGGACACACAGACACACACACACAGTCTTGTATAACTAACCTTGTGGGGACACACAGACACACACACACAGTCTTGTATAACTAACCTTGTGGGGACACACACACACAGTCTTGTATAACTAACCTTGTGGGGACACACTTACCCTAAACACACAGTCTTGTTTAACTAACCTTGTAGGGACACACTTACCCTAAACACACAGTCTTGTATAACTAACCTTGTGGGGACACACTTACCCTAAACACACAGTCTTGTATAACTAACCTTGTGGGGACACACTTACCCTAAACACACAGTCTTGTATAACTAACCTTGTGGGGACACACTTACCCTAAACACACAGTCTTGTATAACTAACCTTGTGGGGACACACTTACCCTAAACACACAGTCTTGTATAACTAACCTTGTGGGGACACACTTACCCTAAACACACAGTCTTGTTTAACTAACCTTGTGGGGACACACTTACCCTAAACACACAGTCTTGTATAACTAACCTTGTGGGGACACACTTACCCTAAACACACAGTCTTGTATAACTAACCTTGTGGGGACACACTTACCCTAAACACACAGTCTTGTATAACTAACCTTGTGGGGACACACTTACCCTAAACACACAGTCTTGTATAACTAACCTTGTGGGGACACACTTACCCTAAACACACAGTCTTGTATAACTAACCTTGTGGGGACACACTTACCCTAAACACACAGTCTTGTATGACTAACCTTGTGGGGACACACTTACCCTAAACACACAGTCTTGTATAACTAACCTTGTGGGGACACACTTACCCTAAACACACAGTCTTGTATAACTAACCTTGTGGGGACACACTTACCCTAAACACACAGTCTTGTTTAACTAACCTTGTGGGGACACACTTACCCTAAACACACAGTCTTGTATAACTAACCTTGTGGGGACACACTTACCCTAAACACACAGTCTTGTTTAACTAACCTTGTGGGGACACACTTACCCTAAACACACAGTCTTGTATAACTAACCTTGTGGGGACACACTTACCCTAAACACACAGTCTTGTATAACTAACCTTGTGGGGACACACTTACCCTAAACACACAGTCTTGTATAACTAACCTTGTGGGGACACACAGACACACATCTTAAACAAATTAAAAAGTCTTTATGTACATGGGTTGAAATTAAATTATTTCCCTCTCCCTCTTCTCCTTTCTCCCCTCTCTCTCTCCTACCCCTCCCTCTTCTCCTTTCTCCCCTCTCTCTCTCCTACCCCTCCCTCTTCTCCTTTCTCCCCTCTCTCTCTCCTACCCCCTCCCTCTTCTCCTTTCTCCCCCTTCTCTCTCCCCTTCCACCCAACCCTCCTCTTCTCCTTTCTCCCCCTTTCTCTCTCCTACCCCTCCCTCTTCTCCTTTCTCCCCTCTCTCTCTCCTACCCCTCCCTCTTCTCCTTTCTCCCCTCTCTCTCTCCTACCCCTCCCTCTTCTCCTTTCTCCCCCTTTCTCTCTCCTACCCCTCCCTCTTCTCCTTTCTCCCCTCTCTCTCCTACCCCTCCCTCTTCTCCTTTCTCCCCCTCTCTCTCTCCTACCCCTCCCTCTTCTCCTTTCTCCCCTCTCTCTCTCCTACCCCTCCCTCTTCTCCTTTCTCCCCTCTCTCTCTCCTACCCCTCCCTCTTCTCCTTTCTCCCCTCTCTCTCTCCTACCCCTCCCTCTTCTCCTTTCTCCCCTCTCTCTCTCCTACCCCTCCCTCTTCTCCTTTCTCCCCTTTCTCTCTCCTACCCCTCCCTCTTCTCCTTTCTCCCCTTTCTCTCTCCTACCCCTCCCTCTTCTCCTTTCTCCCCTTTCTCTCTCCTATCCCTCCCTCTTCTCCTTTCTCCCCTCTCTCTCTCCTACCCCTCCCTCTTCTCCTCTCTCCCCTCTCTCTCTCCTACCCCTCCCTCTTCTCCTTTCTCCCCTTTCTCTCTCCTACCCCTCCCTCTTCTCCTTTCTCCCCTTTCTCTCTCCTACCCCTCCCTCTTCTCCTTTCTCCCCTCTCTCTCTCCTACCCCTCCCTCTTCTCCTTTCTCCCCTTTCTCTCTCCTACCCCTCCCTCTTCTCCTTTCTCCCCTCTCTCTCTCCTACCCCTCCCTCTTCTCCTTTCTCCCCTTTCTCTCTCCTACCCCTCCCTCTTCTCCTTTCTCCCCTTTCTCTCTCCTACCCCTCCCTCTTCTCCTTTCTCCCCTCTCTCTCTCCTACCCCTCCCTCTTCTCCTTTCTCCCCTCTCTCTCTCCTACCCCTCCCTCTTCTCCTTTCTCCCCTCTCTCTCCTACCCCTCCCTCTTCTCCTTTCTCCCCCTTTCTCTCTCCTACCCCTCCCTCTTCTCCTTTCTCCCCCTTCTCTACCTTCCCCTTCCTCTCTGCTACCCCTCCCTCTTCTCCTTTCTCCCCCTTTCTCTCTCCTACCCCTCCCTCTTCTCCTTTCTCCCCCTTCTCTGCCTTCCCCTTCCTCTCTGCTACCCCTCCCTCTTCTCCTTTCTCCCCCTTTCTCTCTCCTACCCCTCCCTCTTCTCCTTTCTCCCCCTCTCCCTCTCCTACCCCTCCCTCTTCTCCTTTCTCCCCCTCTCCCTCTCCTACCCCTCCCTCTCCTCCTTTCTCCCCTCCTTCTCTGCCTTTCCCTTCTCCCTCTCCTACCCCCCCTCTCCTCCTTTCCCCCCCTTCTCTGCCTTCCCCTCTCCCTCTCCTACCCCTCCCACTCCTCCTTTCTCCCCCCATTTTCTGCCTTCCCCTCTCCCTCTCCTACCCCTCCCTCTTCTCCTTTCCCCCCCCTTCTCTGCCTTCCCCTCTCCCTCTCTCCCTCTCCTACCCCTCCCTCTTCTCCTTTCTCCCCCCCTTCTCTGCCTTTCCCTTCTCCCTCTCCTACCCCCCCTCTCCTCCTTTCCCCCTTCTCTGCCTTCCCCTCTCCTTCTCCTACCCCCCCCTCTCCTCCTTTCTCCCCCCTCCCAGAGGAGCCCAGAGTGTATCCAGCCAGTGTGTTCCGGACCAGAGGATTCAACACGGACCTCCCTGATGTCTCTGTTTCACTACATCACTCCTCAGGTACCTCTCTCTCTCTATCCCCGCTCTCCCTGTCCCTCTCTCTCCCCTTCTCTCCCTATCCCTCTCTCTCTCTCCCTATCCCTCTCTCTCCCCCTCTCCCTATCACTCTCTCTCTCTCCCTATCTCTCTCTCTCCCTATCCCTCTCTCTCTCTCCCTATCCCTCTCTCTCCCCCTCTCCCTATCACTCTCTCTCTCTCCCTATCTCTCTCTCTCCCTATCCCTCTCTCTCTCTCCCTATCTCTCTCTCTCCCCCTCTCTCCCTATCTCTCTCTCTCCAACAGCAGAAAACAACAGAATAGCCTGCATCCCAAATGGCATCCTACCCTATGGTCACTGCACTATATAGGGAATAGAGCCCTATGGTCACTGCACTATATAGGGAATAGAGCCCTATGGTCACTGCACTATATAGGGAATAGAGCCCTATGGTCACTGCACTATATAGGGAATAGAGCCCTATGGTCACTGCACTATATAGGGAATAGAGCCCTATGGTCACTGCACTATATAGGGAATAGAGCCCTATGGTCACTGCACTATATAGGGAATAGAGCCCTATGGTCACTGCACTATATAGGGAATAGAGCCCTATGGTCACTGCACTATATAGGGAATAGAGCCCTATGGTCACTGCACTATATAGGGAATAGAGCCCTATGGTCACTGCACTATATAGGGAATAGAGCCCTATGGTCACTGCACTATATAGGGAATAGAGCCCTATGGTCACTGCACTATATAGGGAATAGAGCCCTATGGTCACTGCACTATATAGGGACTAGTGGGGCTAGAGACAGGCACTACACTTCTCCGTTCAGTAGTGGGGCTAGAGACAGGCACTACACTTCTCCGTTCAGTAGTGGGGCTAGAGACAGGCACTACACTTGTCTGTTCAGTAGTGGGGCTAGAGACAGGCACTACACTTCTCCGTTCAGTAGTGGGGCTAGAGACAGGCACTACACTTGTCTGTTCAGTAGTGGGGCTAGAGACAGGCACTACACTTCTCCGTTCAGTAGTGGGGCTAGAGACAGGCACTACACTTGTCTGTTCAGTAGTGGGGCTAGAGACAGGCACTACACTTCTCCGTTCAGTAGTGGGGCTAGAGACAGGCACTACACTTGTCTGTTCAGTAGTGGGGCTAGAGACAGGCACTACACTTCTCCGTTCAGTAGTGGGGCTAGAGACAGGCACTACACTTCTCCGTTCAGTAGTGGGGCTAGAGACAGGCACTACACTTGTCCGTTCAGTAGTGGGGCTAGAGACAGGCACTACACTTGTCTGTTCAGTAGTGGGGCTAGAGACAGGCACTACACTTCTCCGTTCAGTAGTGGGGCTAGAGACAGGCACTACACTTGTCTGTTCAGTAGTGGGGCTAGAGACAGGCACTACACTTCTCCGTTCAGTAGTGGGGCTAGAGACAGGCACTACACTTGTCTGTTCAGTAGTGGGGCTAGAGACAGGCACTACACTTCTCCGTTCAGTAGCTGGGATAGAGACAGGCACTACACTTCTCCGTTCAGTAGTGGGGCTAGAGACAGGCACTACACTTGTCTGTTCAGTAGCGAGTCTAGAGACAGGCACTACACTTCTCCGTTCAGTAGTGGGGCTAGAGACAGGCACTACACTTGTCTGTTCAGTAGTGGGGCTAGAGACAGGCACGACACTTCTCCGTTCAGTAGGAGAAGTGTGAAACGTACATGTAGCATGTAGATATACATTTCACAAGAATGACACATTTAACTTATCCCAGTGTTCAGTAATTGTTAGCTTGGTGAACTATATTTTCAGAGTAGCTTCCTCAACTGTGTGTGTGTGTGTGCGTGTGTGTGCGTTGTAGTAGTAATGTTGTGTTTTCAATGAACAGGCCTGTTGTCACCTATTCATGAAGAGAAGACTGCAGGTAAGGAACACACACACACACACACACACACACACACACACACACACACACACACACACAGGAACACACAGGAACACACACACAGGAACACACACACACAGGAACACACACACACACACACACACAGGAACACACACACACACACAGGAACACACACACAGGAACACACACACTGACCTTGCTACGTGTGTGTGTTCTCAGAAGACGAGCCTCGTCAGGGTTACTACGGTAATGACACAGGTGAGAGTTCTAAAGACAATGTTCATTAATTAATACCTATAATAATATATAAATACCTATAATATATATATAAATACCTATAATGATATATATATATTAATACCTATAATATATATATAAATACCTATAATGATATATATATATTAATACCTATAATATATCTATAAATACCTATAATATATATATAAATACCTATAATGATATATATATATTAATACCTATAATATATATATAAATACCTATAATGATATATATATATTAATACCTATAATATATCTATAAATACCTATAATATATATATAAATACCTATAATGATATATATATATTAATACCTATAATATATATATAAATACCTATAATGATATATATATATTAACACCTATAATAATATATAAATACCTATAATATATATATAAATACCTATAATGATATATATATATTAATACCTATAATATATCTATAAATACCTATAATATATATATAAATACCTATAATGATATATATATATTAATACCTATAATATATCTATAAATACCTATAATATATATATAAATACCTATAATAATATATATATATTAATACCTATAATATATATATAAATACCTATAATGATATATATATATTAATACCTATAATATATCTATAAATACCTATAATGATATATATATATTAATACCTATAATATATATATTAATACCTATAATATATATATATTAATACCTATAATATATCTATAAATACCTATAATATATATATAAATACCTATAATGATATATATATATTAATACCTATAATATATATATTAATACCTATAATATATATATATTAATACCTATAATATATCTATAAATACCTATAATATATATATAAATACCTATAATGATATATATATTAATACCAACTAACATCTCTCTCTCTCTCTCTGTCTCTCTTTCTTTCTTTCTCTGTGTCTCTCTCTCTGTGTCTCTGTCTCTCTCTGTATCTCTGTCTCTCTCTGTGGCTCTGTCTCTCTCTGTGTCTCTGTCTCTCTGTGTCTCTGTCTCTCTGTGTCTCTCTGTGTCTCTGTCTCTCTCTGTCTCTTTGTCTCTCCCTCTCTCTCTCACTCTGTGTCTCTCTCTCTCTGTCTCTCCCTCCAGCGCTCCACCACCGTGGCCACCCTCTCCACTCATCCCTTTCTCCCGAAGAGCTCTAGATGAACAGAGCAGAA
>NC_143040.1:1120000-1132500 GCF_057628025.1 Oncorhynchus mykiss
TGTTCTGCCATGTCAACAAGGTTAGTTGTTCTGCCATTTCAACAAGGTTAGTTGTTCTACCATTTCAACAAGGTTAGTTGTTCTACCATTTCAACAAGGTTAGTTGTTCTACCATGTAAACAAGGTTAGTTGTTCTACCATTTCAACAAAGTTAATTGTTCTGCCATTTCAACAAGGTTAGTTGTTCTACCATTTCAACAAGGTTAGTTGTTCTACCATGTAAACAAGGCTAGTTGTTCTGCCATGTCAACAAGGTTAGTTGTTCTACCATGTAAACAAGGTTAGTTGTTCTACCATGTAAACAAGGTTAGTTGTTCTACCATTTCAACAAGGTTAGTTGTTCTACCATTTCAACAAGGTTAGTTGTTCTACCATTTCAACAAGGTTAGTTGTTCTACCATTTCAACAAGGTTAGTTGTTCTGCCATTTCAACAAGGTTAGTTGTTCTGCCATTTCAACAAGGTTAGTTGTTCTACCATTTCAACAAGGTTAGTTGTTCTGCGATGTAAAGAAACCCACCTTCATTAAGCAGGGAACATCAATACCTGCGGCATGTAGCCTAGCGATTAGCGCGTTGGGCCCAGAGGAACCCAAAGGTCTCTGGTTCGAACACCTGAGCGGACAAATTACACTGTACGGATCTGGTTTTACGTGACACTAAAAACAAACTCTAACAACAAAACTATTTTTTTTTTGGTTTCGCTTTTTAAAACGATAAGACATAATCTGATACACCGGGTTAAATTAGCCAGTTGACATGAATCATGTTTAGATTTACCTCTGAATAGTAATATATATAAATATGATTAATACATATATATATATATAATAAAATAATCAATTTGGAGATGCTCAATAGACATGAGTACAAGCTCTTCAATCTGAGAAGTTGTTCCCTACATAAAACTATACTAAAGTTACTGCATTACGTCATAGTTTACGGATATCCTAGTCTAGTCTGTTACTATGGCAACCTAGGAGTTGACTTCCGTATCGCTGTTATTAATATATATATATATATATCACATTATCTTCCTGTACATAGTTACATCATTAGGACGGGCTAGTATGCTCACAGCACTTCAGCAGTATGAGGTGTGTTTACTGTGGCTACGACGGGGTTAGGGCTGTGGTTCCGTGCGGGTTCTAGAGCTGTGGGTCTGGATGTGTGACATCTGGAGAACCGGGAGGAGGAGCTGGAAGGCGTTCTGGATGTATGTGGTGCTGTTAGAACCCTGTGGAACAACGGAACACTGTTAGAACCCTACGGAACACTGTTAGGACAACAGAACACTGTTAGAACCCTACAGAACACTGTTAGAACCCTTCGGGAAAAGAAATAAAACAGTTAGAACCATACGAAACAACAGAACACTGTTAGAACCCTTCAGAACAACAGAACACTGTTAGAACCCTACAGAACACTGTTAGGACAACAGAACACTGTTAGAACCCTACAGAACACTGTTAGAACCCTTCAGAACAACAGAACACTGTTAGAACCCTACAGAACACTGTTAGAACCCTTCAGAACATCAGACCACTGTTAGAACCCTACAGAACACTGTTAGAACCCTACAGAACACTGTTAGAACCCTTCAGAACAACAGAACACTGTTAGAACCCTACAGAACACTGTTAGAACCCTTCAGAACATCAGACCACTGTTAGAACCCTACAGAACACTGTTAGAACCCTACAGAACAACAGTTACATGTCTTACCTCAAGCAGCACACTGTCTACCAAAGGGTTCAACTCTTCTGCTTTTCTCTGAACCTGGAGAAGGGCAGGAAGGGAGTCAGAGAACCAATGGGGGTGATGATCAGCTGATCACCTGACCTTAATGCCATTCCTTTATTGTGTTGGAGATAAAGTCCCAGTACACACACACACACACACACACACATCTTACCCCAACGGTGAGCAGAGTATCAGAGAACTTCCTGGCAAGACAACCCACCTCCCGACACATGGCACACGTCAACCTGCAACAGTCACAGACATTAACGATGCTCAGAATATACATATTCCCCCCCCCCCCCACACAGCCTGGTCTCTAGCAGGTTTCTCCTGGTCCTGCCTCCCCCACCCCCTCCCCCCCTACAGCCTGGTCTCTAACAGGTTTCTCCTGTCCCCCCCCCCCCCCTCCTCCAACAGACCTGGTGAGTAACCTATTAAAGACCGGGGCGGCAGGTTAGCCTAGTGGTTAGAGCGTTGGACTAGTGACCCTCTAACAGGTTTCTCCTGTCCCCCCTCCCCCCCCCCCCCCCTCCTCCAACAGACCTGGTGAGTATGTGAGCCTGGTCTCTGGCAGGTTTCTCCAGGTCCTGTCCGTGGAGGATCAACTCTGCCACCTTGTGGAGCTGTTCGATACTGCGGGCTGTCACCTCCGCCAGGGAGCCCACTGAACAGAGGTACACTGCCTAGACACACACACACAAGCACACACACAATATATAAACATTAACACACACAATATATAAACATTAACACACACTACGTGCTTAAAACGAAAAGCGAGGGAGAGAGAACATGGGACGGACGGACGGACGGACGGACGGACAGACAGAGGGTTCTCTGTCCAACATCAGATCTCACCTCTACAGACCTGGATCGTCTCTCTTCCTCATTCTCCTTTATCTCCTCCCCCTCTTTCTTCTCCTTTACCTCCTCCTCCTTTAGCTCCTCCTCCTCTTTCTCCTCCTCTTTCTTCTCCTTTAGCTCCTCCTCCTCTTTCTCCTCCTCTTTCTTCTCCTTTAGCTCCTCCTCCTCTTTCTCCTCCTCTTTCTTCTCCTTTAGCTCCTCCTCCTCTTTCTTCTCCTCCAGCTCCTCCCCCTCTTTCTTCTCTTCTTCTCCCTCTCTTGTTTCAGGTTCTCCTCTTTGCTCCTCCTCCGTCGCCCCCCCGATGGTTTCCGTGACGACGACAGGTTTCTCCACCTCTCTCACCCAATCATGCGCTCTCATCCTGGCCTGGGGATGAATTGACATGACATGACTAAACTTTAACCTAAAATAATGAACTCTTATTCAGTAGATTCAATTAAAACTGTGTGTCTGTTACCTTGTTGAGTTTGTCTGTGGTGACTGTCTGTTACCCTGTTGAGTTTGTCTGTGGTGACTGTCTGTTACCTTGTTGAGTTTGTCTGTGGTGACTGTCTCTTACCTTGTTGAGTTTGTCTGTGGTGACAGGGACTGTCTGTTACCTTGTTGCGTTTGTCTGTGGTGACAGGGACTGTCTGTTACCTTGTTGAGTTTGTCTGTGGTGACAGTGACTGTCTGTTACCTTGTTGAGTTTGTCTGTGGTGACAGGGACTGTCTGTTACCTTGTTGAGTTTGTCTGTGGTGACAGTGACTGTCTGTTACCTTGTTGAGTTTGTCTGTGGTGACAGTGACTGTCTGTTACCTTGTTGAGTTTGTCTGTGGTGACAGTGACTGTCTGTTACCTTGTTGAGTTTGTCTGTGGTGACAGGGACTGTCTGTTACCTTGTTGAGTTTGTCTGTGGTGACAGTGACTGTCTGTTACCTTGTTGAGTTTGTCTGTGGTGACAGTGACTGTCTGTTACCTTGTTGAGTTTGTCTGTGGTGACTGTCTGTTATCTTGTTGAGTTTGTCTGTGGTGACAGTGACTGTCTGTTACCTTGTTGAGTTTGTCTGTGGTGACTGTCTGTTACCTTGTTCAGTTTGTCTGGGGTGGCAGCGACGTGAAGCTCAAACAGCAACTCAGTCAGGACGCTCACAAACTCCTCCCCATCAGCTGCTGGAAAGAGATTAAACATCAACCAGAGAGAGACAGATTAAACATCAGACCGGAGAGACAGATTAAACATCAGACCAGAGAGACAGATTAAGCATCAACCAGAGAGAGAGAGATTAAACATAAACCGGAGAGAGACAGATTAAATATCAGACCGGAGAGAGACAGATTAAACATCAACCAGAGAGACAGACAGATTAAACATCAGACCAGAGAGAGACAGATTAAACATGAGACCAGAGAGAGACAGATTAAACATCAACCGGAGAGACAGATTAAACATCAACCAGAGAGAGACAGATTAAACATCAACCAGAGAGAGACAGATTAAACATCAACCGGAGAGACAGATTAAACATCAACCAGAGAGAGACAGATTAAACATCAACCGGAGAGACAGATTAAACATCAACCAGAGAGAGACAGATTAAACATCAACCAGAGAGAGACAGATTAAACATCAACCGGAGAGACAGATAAAACATAAACCAGAGAGAGACAGATTAAACATCAACCGGAGAGACAGATTAAACATCAACCAGAGAGAGACAGATTAAACATCAACCAGAGAGAGACAGATTAAACATCAACCGGAGAGACAGATAAAACATAAACCAGAGAGAGACAGATTAAACATCAGACCAGAGAGAGACAGATTAAACATCAGACCAGAGAGACAGATTAAACATCAGACCGGAGAGACAGATAAAACATAAACCAGAGAGAGACAGATTAAACATCAACCAGAGAGACAGATAAAACATAAACCAGAGAGAGACAGATTAAACATCAACCAGAGAGACAGATAAAACATAAACCAGAGAGAGACAGATTAAACATCAACCGGAGAGACAGATAAAACATAAACCAGAGAGAGACAGATTAAACATCAACCAGAGAGACAGATAAAACATAAACCAGAGAGAGACAGATTAAACATCAACCGGAGAGACAGATAAAACATAAACCAGAGAGAGACAGATTAAACATCAACCAGAGAGAGACAGATTAAACATCAGACCAGAGAGACAGATTAAACATCAACCGGAGAGAGACAGATTAAACATAAACCGGAGAGACAGATAAAACATAAACCAGAGAGAGACAGATTAAACATCAGACCAGAGAGACAGATAAAACATAAACCAGAGAGAGACAGATTAAACATCAACCAGAGAGACAGATAAAACATAAACTAGAGAGAGACAGATTAAACATCAACCGGAGAGACAGATAAAACATAAACCAGAGAGAGACAGATTAAACATCAACCGGAGAGAGACAGATTAAACATCAGACCAGAGAGACAGATTAAACATCAACCGGAGAGAGACAGATTAAACATAAACCGGAGAGACAGATAAAACATAAACCAGAGAGAGACAGATTAAACATCAGACCGGAGAGAGACAGATTAAACACCAGACCAGAGAGACAGATTAAACATCAGACCAGAGAGAGACAGATTAAACATCAGACCGGAGAGAGACAGATTAAACATCAGACCAGAGAGAGACAGATTAAACATCAACCGGAGAGACAGATTAAACATCAACCGGAGAGACAGATTAAACATAAACCAGAGAGAGACAGATTAAACATCAGACCAGAGAGAGACAGATTAAACATCAGACCGGAGAGAGACAGATTAAACATCAGACCAGAGAGACAGATTAAACATCAGACCGGAGAGAGACAGATTAAACATCAGACCAGAGAGACAGATTAAATATCAACCAGAGAGAGACAGATTAAACATCAACCAGAGAGAGACAGATTAAACATCAGACCGGAGAGAGACAGATTAAACATCAGACCAGAGAGAGACAGATTAAACATCAACCGGAGAGACAGATTAAACATCAACCGGAGAGACAGATTAAACATAAACCAGAGAGAGACAGATTAAACATCAGACCAGAGAGAGACAGATTAAACATCAGACCGGAGAGAGACAGATTAAACATCAGACCAGAGAGACAGATTAAATATCAACCAGAGAGAGACAGATTAAACATCAACCAGAGAGAGACAGATTAAACATCAGACCAGAGAGAGACAGATTAAACATCAGACCGGAGAGACAAATTAAACATCAAGTCTAGTAATAACTGGGTTGTTACACAAAGAGTGCCCTATGATATTTTAAGTCTAAATTGTGCCAACTAAGTATAAATTGTGCACTAATATTGAATTTTAAAAGACTGTTATTAAATGAAGTGCCCTTTTAATATAGACCACATGGAGAATTCAATAAATCATATTTTTTTTAATATGAATTAAAGGCTAAAGTGCCAACATTTTTGGCAGATTTCAACAAACTAAATGCCCGTAGAGACTGCACGGGTTTAGCCGTCTAATTCCACGACTTTGTCGATATCGTGGAAAAATTCTTAGGTTGTAAACGATTTTCGGACATCTTGGCTGATTCAATGTGACAGGGTCTAGGTCTGCTGGTTCAGTACCACTACGTCTTGGCTGGTTCAGTGTGACAGGGTCTAGGTCTGCTGGTTCAGTGTGACAGGGTCTAGGTCTGCTGGTTCAGTGAGACAGGGTCTAGGTCTGCTGGTTCAGTGAGACAGGGTCTAGGTCTGCTGGTTCAGTACCACTACGTCTTGGCTGGTTCAGTGTGACAGGGTCTAGGTCTGCTGGTTCAGTGTGACAGGGTCTAGGTCTGCTGGTTCAGTGAGACAGGGTCTAGGTCTGCTGGTTCAGTGAGACAGGGTCTAGGTCTGCTGGTTCAGTACCACTACGTCTTGGCTGGTTCAGTGAGACAGGGTCTAGGTCTGCTGGTTCAGTGTGACAGGGTCTAGGTCTGCTGGTTCAGTGAGACAGGGTCTAGGTCTGCTGGTTCAGTGTGACAGGGTCTAGGTCTGCTGGTTCAGTACCACTACGTCTTGGCTGGTTCAGTGAGACAGGGTCTAGGTCTGCTGGTTCAGTGTGACAGGGTCTAGGTCTGCTGGTTCAGTGAGACAGGGTCTAGGTCTGCTGGTTCAGTGAGACAGGGTCTAGGTCTGCTGGTTCAGTGAGACAGGGTCTAGGTCTGCTGGTTCAGTGAGACAGGGTCTAGGTCTGCTGGTTCAGTGTGACAGGGTCTAGGTCTGCTGGTTCAGTGAGACAGGGACTAGGTCTGCTGGTTCATTGAGACAGGGTCTAGGTCTGCTGGTTCAGTACCACTACATCTTGGCTGGTTCAGTGAGACAGGGACTAGGTCTGCTGGTTCATTGAGACAGGGTCTAGGTCTGCTGGTTCAGTGTGACAGGGTCTAGGTCTGCTGGTTCAGTGAGACAGGGACTAGGTCTGCTGGTTCATTGAGACAGGGTCTAGGTCTGCTGGTTCAGTGTGACAGGGTCTAGGTCTGCTGGTTCAGTGAGACAGGGTCTAGGTCTGCTGGTTCAGTGAGACAGGGTCTAGGTCTGCTGGTTCAGTGAGACAGGGTCTAGGTCTGCTGGTTCAGTGAGACAGGGTCTAGGTCTGCTGGTTCAGTGAGACAGGGTCTAGGTCTGCTGGTTCAGTGAGACAGGGTCTAGGTCTGCTGGTTCAGTACCACTACGTCTTGGCTGGTTCAGTGAGACAGGGTCTAGGTCTGCTGGTTCAGTGTGATAGGGTCTAGGTCTGCTGGTTCAGTGTGACAGGGTCTAGGTCTGCTGGTTCAGTGAGACAGGGTCTAGGTCTGCTGGTTCAGTACCACTACGTCTTGGCTGGTTCAGTACCACTACGTCTTGGCTGGTTCAGTGTGACAGGGTCTAGGTCTGCTGGTTCAGTGAGACAGGGTCTAGGTCTGCTGGTTCAGTGAGACAGGGTCTAGGTCTGCTGGTTCAGTGAGACAGGGTCTAGGTCTGCTGGTTCAGTGAGACAGGGTCTAGGTCTGCTGGTTCAGTGAGACAGGGTCTAGGTCTGCTGGTTCAGTACCACTACGTCTTGGATGGTTCAGTGTGACAGGGTCTAGGTCTGCTGGTTCAGTGAGACAGGGTCTAGGTCTGCTGGTTCAGTACCACTACGTCTTGGCTGGTTCAGTACCACTACGTCTTGGCTGGTTCAGTGTAACAGGGTCTAGGTCTGCTGGTTCAGTACCACTACGTCTTGGCTGGTTCAGTGAGACAGGGTCTAGGTCTGCTGGTTCAGTGAGACAGGGTCTAGGTCTGCTGGTTCAGTACCACTACGTCTTGGATGGTTCAGTGTGACAGGGTCTAGGTCTGCTGGTTCAGTGAGACAGGGTCTAGGTCTGCTGGTTCAGTGAGACAGGGTCTAGGTCTGCTGGTTCAGTGAGACAGGGTCTAGGTCTGCTGGTTCAGTACCACTACGTCTTGGATGGTTCAGTGTGACAGGGTCTAGGTCTGCTGGTTCAGTACCACTACGTCTTGGATGGTTCAGTGTGACAGGGTCTAGGTCTGCTGGTTCAGTACCACTACGTCTTGACTGGTTCAGTGAGACAGGGTCTAGGTCTGCTGGTTCAGTGAGACAGGGTCTAGGTCTGCTGGTTCAGTACCACTACGTCTTGGCTGGTTCAGTGAGACAGGGTCTAGGTCTGCTGGTTCAGTGAGACAGGGTCTAGGTCTGCTGGTTCAGTGTGACAGGGTCTAGGTCTGCTGGTTCAGTACCACTACGTCTTGACTGGTTCAGTGAGACAGGGTCTAGGTCTGCTGGTTCAGTGAGACAGGGTCTAGGTCTGCTGGTTCAGTACCACTACGTCTTGGCTGGTTCAGTGAGACAGGGTCTAGGTCTGCTGGTTCAGTGAGACAGGGTCTAGGTCTGCTGGTTCAGTGAGACAGGGTCTAGGTCTGCTGGTTCAGTGAGACAGGGTCTAGGTCTGCTGGTTCAGTACCACTACGTCTTGGCTGGTTCAGTGAGACAGGGTCTAGGTCTGCTGGTTCAGTGAGACAGGGTCTAGGTCTGCTGGTTCAGTGAGACAGGGTCTAGGTCTGCTGGTTCAGTGAGACAGGGTCTAGGTCTGCTGGTTCAGTACCACTACGTCTTGGTCGTAGGCTCTGTCAGTGTCAGAAACGTTGATCCTTTATCGCAATGGTCACCAACCTTTTCTGAGTCAAGGTCACAATTATAAAACAGTTCTGTACCAATGAGGTTTGTGCCGTGAACTACAGGCCCAATACTTTACCTCCGCATATTGGCTTTGCTTGAATTGCCCTGCCAATGTTGTTCTTCTCGGACCATTTTTAGAAATTCTATTTTTCAGAAGAAACGTTGAACAACTCATAGTCAAATCACAGTGTAAGAACAGGTGCTCACCCTGTCACCCTGTCACCCTGTTACCGTGTCACCCTGTCTCCCTGTCACCCTGTCACCCTGTCTCACTGTCACCCTGTCTCCCTGTCATACTGTCTCACTGTCACCCTGTCACCCTGTCTCCCCGTCTCCCTGTCTCCCTGTCTCCCTGTCACCCTGTCACCCTGTCTCACTGTTCTAGTCTTTAAGGTCATTTTCTGTTGCTTTGGTTAGAAGCGGTTTAAACTGAGCTGCTAGGACACAACATGCCAACTCTGTTACCCGTAGATAGACAGGTTAGAAACGGTTTAAACTGATCTGCTAGAACACAACATGCCAACTCTGTTACCCGTAGATAGACAGGTTAGAAACGGTTTAAACTGAGCTGCTAGGACACAACATGCCAACTCTGTTACCCGTAGATAGACAGGTTAGAAACGGTTTAAACTGATCTGCTAGAACACAACATGCCAACTCTGTTACCCGTAGATAGACAGGTTAGAAACGGTTTAAACTGAGCTGCTAGGACACAACATGCCAACTCTGTTACCCGTAGATAGACAGGTTAGAAACGGTTTAAACTGATCTGCTAGGACACAACATGCCAACTCTGTTACCCGTAGATAGACAGGTTAGAAACGGTTTAAACTGATCTGCTAGGACACAACATGCCAACTCTGTTACCCGTAGATAGACAGGTTAGAAACGGTTTAAACTGAGCTGCTAGGACACAACATGCCAACTCTGTTACCCGTAGATAGACAGGTTAGAAACGGTTTAAACTGATCTGCTAGAACACAACATGCCAACTCTGTTACCCGTAGATAGACAGGTTAGAAACGGTTTAAACTGAGCTGCTAGGACACAACATGCCAACTCTGTTACCCGTAGATAGACAGGTTAGAAACGGTTTAAACTGATCTGCTAGGACACAACATGCCAACTCTGTTACCCGTAGATAGACAGGTTAGAAACGGTTTAACCTGAGCTGCTGTTAAGAACCCAGCTGTGTTTATCAGTATTTAAGGACCCATCTGTGTTTATCAGTATTTAAGGACCCAGCTGTGTTTATCAGTGGTTAAGGACCCAGCTGTGTTTATCAGTAGTTAAGGACCCAGCTGTGTTTATCAGTGGTTAAGAACCCAGCTGTGTTTATCAGTATTTAAGGACCCAGCTGTGTTTATCAGTATTTAAGGACCCAGCTGTGTTTATCAGTATTTAAGGACCCAGCTGTGTTTATCAGGAGTTAAGGACCCAGCTGTGTTTATCAGGAGTTAAGGACCCAGCTGTGTTTATCAGTATTTAAGGACCCAGCTGTGTTTATCAGTAGTTAAGGACCCAGCTGTGTTTATCAGTGGTTAAGGACCCAGCTGTGTTTATCAGTAGTTAAGGACCCAGCTGTGTTTATCAGTATTTAAGGACCCAGCTGTGTTTATCAGTGGTTAAGGACCCAGCTGTGTTTATCCGTATTTAAGGACCCAGCTGTGTTTATCAGTGGTTAAGGACCCAGCTGTGTTTATCAGGAGTTTAAGGACCCAGCTGTGTTTATCAGTGGTTAAGGACCCAGCTGTGTTTATCAGGAGTTAAGGACCCAGCTGTGTTTATCAGTATTTAAGGACCCAGCTGTGTTTATCAGGAGTTAAGGACCCAGCTGTGTTTATCAGGAGTTAAGGACCCAGCTGTGTTTATCAGGAGTTAAGGACCCAGCTGTGTTTATCAGTGGTTAAGGACCCAGCTGTGTTTATCAGGAGTTAAGGACCCAGCTGTGTTTATCAGTATTTAAGGACCCAGCTGTGTTTATCAGTATTTAAGGACCCAGCTGTGTTTATCAGTGGTTAGGGACCCAGCTGTGTTTATCAGTATTTAAGGATCCAGCTGTGTTAATCAGTGGTTAAGGACCCAGCTGTGTTTATCAGTATTTAAGGACCCAGCTGTGTTTATCAGTATTTAAGGACCCAGCTGTGTTTATCAGTATTTAAGGACCCAGCTGTGTTTATCAGTGGTTAAGGACCCAGCTGTGTTTATCAGTGGTTAGGGACCCAGCTGTGTTTATCAGTGGTTAAGGACCCAGCTGTGTTTATCAGTATTTAAAGGACCCAGCTGTGTTTATCAGTATTTAAGGACCCAGCTGTGTTTATCAGTGGTTAAGGACCCAGCTGTGTTTATCAGTATTTAAGGACCCAGCTGTGTTTATCAGTATTTAAGGACCCAGCTGTGTTTATCAGTGGTTAAGGACCCAGCTGTGTTTATCAGTATTTAAGGACCCAGCTGTGTTTATCAGTGGTTAAGGACCCAGCTGTGTTTATCAGTGGTTAAGGACCCAGCTGTGTTTATCAGTATTTAAGGACCCAGCTGTGTTTATCAGTGGTTAAGGACCCAGCTGTGTTTATCAGTGGTTAAGGACCCAGCTGTGTTTATCAGTGGTTAAGGACCCAGCTGTGTTTATCAGTATTTAAGGACCCAGCTGTGTTTATCAGTGGTTAAGGACCCAGCTGTGTTTATCAGTATTTAAGGACCCAGCTGTGTTAATCAGTATTTAAGGACCCAGCTGTGTTAATCAGTGGTTAAGGACCCAGCTGTGTTTATCAGTGTTTAAGGACCCAGCTGTGTTAATCAGTATTTAAGGACCCAGCTGTGTTTATCAGTGTTTAAGGACCCAGCTGTGTTAATCAGTATTTAAGGACCCAGCTGTGTTAATCAGTATTTAAGGACCCAGCTGTGTTAATCAGTATTTAAGGACCCAGCTGTGTTAATCAGTATTTAAGGACCCAGCTGTGTTTATCAGGAGTTAAGGAACACGGTTTGGTCTTTGTAACTCACACAGAGGAGTAGAACACTGGGGACTTAGATCACCCCTATCCACTGTCTCCTCTCCCTCCTTCTTCTCCTCTCCCTCTCCCTCCTCCTCCTCCTCTCCCGTGTGGCTGACGAAGATGTCCTTGATGGCGATCAGTTCTTTCTTTATCTCCTCCTGATCCTCCTCTTCCAGGGAGGAGAGGAACGACTGAACCTGAGAGGGGGAGGAGTGTGAAGAGGAGACAGAGGAATTGGGTTACTTCTATACCTGTGTATATCTGTGTTTGTACTCGTGTGTGTGTGTGCGTGTGTTTTACCTTAGCCTCACTCTCATTGGCCAGTATCTCCAGAGCCTCTAGGTGTGATAGGCCCTGGTAGTCATCAAACAGGATTCCGTAGTGAGCTGTGGGCTCACTGATTGGCTGGCAGCTGAGACGAGCCCTCTCCTTCTCTTTGGCATCCTTCAGCATCTGACCAATCCCAACACAGAGATACAACACCTCAGCCAATCACAACACAGAGATACAACGCCTCAACCAATCACAACACAGAGATACAACGCCTCAGCCAATCACAACACAGAAATACAACAACACAGCCAATCACAACACAGAGATACAATGCCTCAACCAACCAGAACACAGACACAGAACACAGCCAATCAACAGAGAGATAATGTGGTCATTTTCATCACTTTCAAAACTGAAACCTTATTTTCACCATTGC